>NW_027170850.1:157500-175579 GCF_036898095.1 Palaemon carinicauda
ATTAAAATTGTGGCCAGGAAGCTGTTCACAAACAAGCAAGACACACAGGGGCAAAAACATAACCTCCTTCCTAATTCGTTGGTGGAGGTAAACATATAAACTTCGAAAACGCGTGTCTGATACCTATAAAAATATCATTCAAAACACATTTCACCAAAATATAAATCAGGACCATTCTTACATAGGCCTACAAGTTATGATCTTATAAATTAGTACCATTCTTACCAAACACTGTCACTACCTAATTAAACTTTATTGCAACAGCAACAAGCTGCATAAGTTACTGCAAACTTCAAGAAACAATATTTATAAGGCAAACCTTGAAATGTGATGAAATATCTCCACTGAAAACTTTATACATTTAATATAAATGAGCAAAAACAACGCAAGTGTTACACTTTGGGTGAAATACTTCAAGATTTGAATATGAGACGATACAAGTACTGATCGTGTATTCACCCTAATTACCCTCCCCCCCTTGGTAATGCCTTCCTCAGAGAGAGAGAGAGAGAGAGAGAGAGAGAGAGAGAGAGTTGAACAGAAAGCAAGAAATGAATTAGAGGAAATAACAGAGAAATGTTTAACACAACTAATTGGAAATAATGAAACAATGGTATTATTTTGACACTCATAGTAATATGTAAATGATTAAAACAACAACAAAAAAAGGGTATCAAGAAAGACACCAACATACGAACGCAACAAGAGATCTGTAAGATTATCGTTTAACACTTTTGATGTACGTAAAAACACATTATTTGAAGAAGACATTAAGGCAAATTGCGTTCCTCTTGAAGGGATAGACTTCACTACGCAAGATTGGTTATTATAGTGATTACGCATAAGAGAGAGAGAGAGAGAGAGAGAGAGAGAGAGAGAGAGATTCTGAAAAACGAATTCAACCTACTACACGAGAAGACTAAATAATCTAAAGGTTTCACTCGAGTTGATAACAAGTCATTACTAATTAGAATTGAAAATGGCGTCAGGTAACATTTTGTCAGTAGTACATCGAAATGAAATGATTTGACGTCTTTATCAAGACAGACAAGTTTAAATGATATCGACAACGTTCGTATAAGCTTGCTTTAACCCTTAACAACGATATACAATAAAAATGACAGTGAAATACATGCATTGACTTCCTATTCAAAACCACACATCCAATGGGACCCTTTGGAACTGCGCAATATTATTTTAGGTTTTAGCGACTTGTAGTTTAATTCCAGAGTCACTCTCTTACCTTGCCATGTTTCCTGGCTTGCTTATAGACTGCATGGATCTTCAGGCCAGCCACGGGCTCTTGCTAAACACCAGAAGTAGTTGCAGGAAGCCACGTGGGCAGTATAACCTCCAGCTCTGACCTAAAACCTTCACAACCAAGTCACAACAACTAATAAATGAACTAAAGAGTCACAACTTAACAAGGCTCAGAGTCTGACCAAGAAGGAATAAGTTGCCAGTTTGTTAAAATACAAATAAACTATTTTTGAACGATAAAAAACTTAAAACAAACAAAAAACCACTTTGACGTCTGTTTGGGGTTTACCGATATTGAAGTGATTCGCATTATAAACTAAAATTAATCAAAAATTAAATACTTAGCGATCGATTTTCGAAAGTGTGCGTGGCCAAGTGGTAGATTTTTTTTTTCATTAAGTTTGACGCATTTCACAAAGCTTCGATTTTTTGTTCAATTGTGATATTTGAAATGCAATGCTTCTCTCTCTCTCTCTCTCTCTCTCTCTGTGTGTGTTCTGTAAATCCTTAATTCTGTTACACCACAAAATCTATGCCAGCTAAGCCTACTTCTAAAAAATTGGATTTACGAGTTAAATGTTTCAGCGTTGGACCCGGGGAGGCATTCACCTCAGAGACAGCTGTGGGAAAATATTACGCAGTACAAAATTGAAACCATAAACATAGTTGCAAGTTTTTGTAGTGATTATTATTATTATTATCTAAGCTACAACCCTAGTTGGAAAGGCAGGATGCTATAAGCCCATAAGAGCTCCAACAGGGAAAATGGCCCAGTGAGGAAAGGAAATATCATTAAAGAAAATTAATTTAGAAACCAATCTACTTTACGGTATTAATAGATAGGTTCTAGGAATTACAGTCAACTTACCTAGAACAACACATACATACAATTTATTTCGATACCTGACTTAGAGAGTATTTATTACCTACGCCAACGAAGTTGGAAGGTTATGTTTTACCACCTGTGTATGTGTGAACAGCTTCCTGGCCACAATTTTAATCGTAGAGTAATGAAACTACCAGGGATTAACTGTTACGTAAAGAGATGCAAATGATTACATTTTATATGAACAGTGTTATCACAGACACATTATTATTATTATTATTTGCTAAGCTACAACCCTAGTTGCAAAAGCGGGATGCTATAAGCCCACCGGCTCCAATAGGGAAAATAGCCTAGTGAGGAAAGGAAACAGGGAAAAATAGAATAATACAAACAGTAACATTAAAATAAAACAAGAGGTAGAGAAATAAGATAGAATAGTGTGCTCGAGTGTACCCTCAAGCAAGAGAACTCTAACCCAAGACAATGGATGACCATGGTACAGAGGCTATAGCACTACCCAAGACTAGAGAACAATGGTTTGATTTTGGAGTGTCCTTCTCCTACGAGTGTATGAAAATCCACGCCAATTAATACATAATGTCAAAGGTTAAGGTCAAGCAAAAGTTCGAGAAATAAGCTGCTGTAGCGGAGGTCTGCGCTCTACCGAGTGCCCCTCTAGTTATTATTATTACTAGCCAAGCTGCAACCCTAATGCTAGATAGTGTGGACTTAACAATAAGAGCAATATGGAGTGTGAAATGCTGAATGCCTTGGAATGAACATAATAAAATGAGAGAGAGAGAGAGAGAGAGAGAGAGAGAGAGAGAGAGAGAGAGGGGGGGGGGGGAATTCCCCAGCTGTATAGGACCAGAAAACCAGTAACACAAAGTAAAAGTGTCACGATACTATTCACTTATTCTGGAAGTTTTATTCCAGCTAATACCAGACTGTGGAATGCTCTTTATAATCATGCACTTGGAATTTTGCAAGTTTTAACTTACAGCGAATGTTTTATGTTGAAAAGGCTGACATAATTTTCCCTTCAAAGTTTATATATATATATATATATATGTGTGTGTGTGTGTGTGTGTGTATGTATATATATATATATATATATATAAGACAGATCTACTTCAAGCTTTTTACTGATATTAAAACATTTTATATCAATCATCCATTATTTATACAGATTTTTTATTTCCTTTCCTTACTGGGATATTTTCCCCTGTTGGAGCCATTGGGCTTATATTATTATTATTATTATTAATTGCTAACCAACGATTCTCGTTGGAAAAGCAGAATGATATAAGCCCAGGGGCTCCAACAGGGAAAATAGCCCAGTGAGGAAAGGAAACAAGAAAAAAATATTCCACGAGTAATTCATTAAAATAAATATCTCCTATACAAACAATAAAAACTTTAACAGAAAAATAAGATAGAATAGTGTGCCCGAGTGTACCCTCAAGTCAGAGAACTCTAACCCAAGGCAGTGGAAGACCATGGTACAGAGGCTATGGCACTACCCTAGATCATATATCATGATCGGTGTCCAAGCCGCCTTTCCACCAAAGTTGTTATTATTATTGTTGTTGTTGTTGTTACTTTCTAAGCTACAACCCTAGTTTGAAAAGCAAGATGCTATAAGCCCAAGGGCTCCAACAGGGAAATTAGCCCAGTAAGGAAAGGATATAAGGAGGTAAAAAGACCGCAAGAGAAACCAAAACCCTCCATCCTTTGCTCGCAAGGATGGTGAGATTGCACAGACTATAAGAAGCCATTGAGCTTGACTGGGTCTCGAACACTAGTCTGACAGAACACCTGACCGGGACGTTTCCAGCAGGCCAGAGAGGGCGATGCAGACACTCTTAACCAAGTATACACAAGGTACAGCGTGACTACACTAAACTCCTACATTAAATAAATCAATATTTCCTCCTCCTACGCCTATTGATGCAAAGGGCCTCGGTTAGATTTCGCCAGTCGTCTCTATCTTGAGCTTTTAACTCAATACTTCTCCATTCGTCATCATCTTCACGGTTCATAGTCCTCACCCATGTAGGCCTGGGTATTCCAACTCTTTTAGTGCATTGTGGAGCCCAGCTGAAAGTTTGTGAACTAATCTCTCTTGGGAAATGCAAAGAGCATTCCCAAACCATCTCCATCTACCCCTCACCATGATCTCATCCACATATGGCACTCGAGTAATCAATCTCTCTTATAGTTTCATTTCTAATCCTGTCCTGCCATTTGATTCCCAATATTCTTCTAAGAGTTTTGTTCTCAAATCTACAAAAGCTGTTGGATATTGTAGAATCTACAAAATCTGTAGATACTGAGACCAAATAGATAACTCATGAAAATATTCCCTACTTGATATGAATTTACAAAATAATACTTAACTGCAAAACCTACCAAAGTCACGTAAAGAATAGTGTGTGTGAATGTGACAATGTTCTCCCAAGCCTCTCTGGGTGCTGGGGCTAACTTCCTGCTTGACGTCAATGTGGCCGGACTAACAAAGAATGCATAGACATGGCTGATATAATTTAATTTAATTAGTTCACCAAATTTCTAACTGGGTTCCACAAGATGCTAGCAGAGTTGGAAGACCCAGGCCTACATGGGTGAGGACTATGAGTGAGAATCCTTTCTGTTAATTGACTTTAAGTTAAGAAAGCTTCTTTCGCTGAGAAAGAGAGAGAGAGAGAGAGAGAGAGAGAGAGAGAGAGAGAGAGAGAATAATCAACAAGCAGATACGGCATTGATAACCATGATAAAATATATTAAATCCTGCTAAGATTAACAGGACATCCTTATAACCCACTGTGGGTAAAAGCGAGACAGTATTCTCACAAGGAGAACTGCCCACGCCAAAGATAGGGAATAATAATAATAATAATAATAATAATAATAGATTTTCTCTACAAACACCTTGATCACTGTCCCTAAACTAGAGTTATAAAGGAATATGTGGATTACAAACGTCGTTATTATTAAATATAAATTATTTCAAAGCTCTGTGTCCCATAGGAACACATTCGTGACCAGATATTCATAATAGTTATCATCAATATAAAATAAAAATAGTTTTTTATTCACAACGAATCAATTAGATCGTATTCCTGTCTCCTAAAAGAGTTATATCCTACCAACTGGTAACGAGTTAATAAACGAATGTATTTCTATAAGTTTCTCTATAATCATTAACGAAAATCTTGAAAACCTACAGTAAAACCTGTATAAAAGATTTACATAAGCGGTTGACAAGAGCGGCTAACACGCATTAACATCTTCAAAACGTTTGCGAGCAACTACTGTACCTCCCTCCCACTCCCAGCGGGGGGGGGGGGGGGGGGGGGGGGGCGCAGTCAGCTGGGCTGAGCAGCAGCTCAGTGACGCAATCACCAACACCAAGTCTCTCCACCTCACCAACACACTCCAACACAAACAAACCCTTCCCTTCGCTTCTCAAAGCTCTCACCTCCCTACCCTCATCCAGGGGACCCCCCCCCCCCCCGGCAGAGACCCACCACCCTACACCTCCCTACTCCTGGCTCGTAATTTTTCTAATTCAGCTCTGTCGCGCTTATGTTATTATTATTATTATTATTATTATTATTATTATTATTATTATTATTATTAGCTAAGATACAACCCTAGTTGGAAAAGCAAGATGATATTAGCGCAAGAGCCTCAACAGGGAAAAATAGCCCAGTGAGGAATGGAAATAGGGAAATGATTAAACAATATAAGAAATAATGAACAATTAAAATAAAACATGTTAGAAACATTAACATTAAAACAAAACATGTTAGAAACATCAACATTAAAACATACATTTCATATATAAACCATAAAAAGACTTATGTCAGCCTGTTCAACATAAAAACATTTGCTGCAACTTTGAACTTCTGAATTTCTACCGATTCAACTACCCGATTAGGAAGATCATTCCATAACTTGGTCACAGCTAGAATAAAACTTCTAGAATACTGTGTAGTATTGAGTTTCATGATGAAGGCCTGACTATTTTATATATATATATATATATATATATACACACACACACACACACACATATATATATATATATATATATACACATATACGTAAAATATGGTTAAAATTAGTTTTAAAAATATTTCACGCTTTGAACAATAAGTAACATAAAAGATAGAATAATAAAAATGCATATTCTTTGCATTACCCAACAAGAATATATACATTAACATGGTCTTCCATTGCCTTGGGTTAGAGTTCTCTTGCTTAAGGGTACACTCAGGCGCACTATTCTATCTGTTTATTTCCTTTCCTCACTGGGCTATTTTCCCTGTTGGAGACCTTGGGCTTATTGTATCCTACTTTTCAGATTAGGGTTGTAGCTTAACTTGCGATAACAACAACAACAAGAATAATAATAATAATAATAATAATAATAATAATAATAATAATAATAATAACGTTAACGTTAATGATAATAATAATAATAATAATAATAATAATAATAATAATAACAACAGCGATAATAATAATAATAATAATAATAATAATAAAAACAACAGCAGCAATAATAATAATAATAATAATAATAATAAAAACAACAGCAGCAATAATAATAATAATAATAATAATAATAATAATAATAATAATAATAATAATAATAACAACAACAGCGATAATAATAATAATAATAATAATAATAATAATAAAAACAACAGCAGCAATAATAATAATAATAATAATAATAATAATAATAATAATAATAAAAACAACAGCAGCAATAATAATAATAATAATAATAAAAACAATAATAATAATAAAAACAATAATAATAATAAAAACAACAGCAATAATAATAATAATCTTTGGCAATGACATGAAAGATCCACCTCTCTTGCAACTTCTTTAAAACTAGTGTACGCAACCTGTCACACATGACAGCTAAACATTTAGATGGGTATGCACACAAATTCAACCCTCCCCCCCACTTTCCTAATTACAACCACTCTCACCAATGTATGACTAGTCCCTCTCCCACCTACACGAGAGACTGAGAGAGACCGAGAAATTGCGTCTCGCCTCTGGGCTTGACCGGCAATGAATAAATAGATACGTTTTCAAGGCTCTACAAGGCACTCGAAGAGCTGGAAGACCCAGGCTTACATGACCGAGGAATATGAAGCTTGCAGTAGATGATGATGAATGGAGAAGTATTAGTTTAAAAGCTCAAAATAGAGATGACTGGAGAAGTTTAACTGAGGCCCTTTGCGTCAATAGGCGTAGGAGATGGAGATGATCATGGTATATATATATATATATATATTATATATATATATATATATATATGTGTGTGTGTGTGTGTATGTATGTATGTATGTATATGTATATATATATATATATACATATATATATGTATATATATATAATGTATATATATATATATTATATACATATATATAATATATGTGTATTTATATATATATATATATATATATACTGTATAATTGACGATAAAACACTGGAACGTGCAATGCCCCAAGATGAGAGAAAGCCTGGAGGAAAAAAGGAAACGAAGATTTTGCAAGTGCTTTTGGCATACATACATACATACATACATACATACATACATACATACATACACACTCACAAACACACACAAATATATATATATATATATATATATATATAATATTCAAGGCTACTGTTAATTACAAAATGAAGGACTCTACAATATTTGGCTTAAGAATCTCTGAATACTGAATAGCATTGGATATTGTACAGTAAAGGTAGGGGTACGTGGTCACAAGGATATAATAAAAAAAAAAGAAAAAAAAAACTCGAGGGGGCCTCAGTAGAGAGCATGCTTTTCCCAAGCCAAGCAGTTCGGTTTTACTCTTAGCCTCACTGTGTACTTGTCCTAAGATGTATTGTCTTCAAAATCTAATGGATATGTCCTTGGGTCATACCCCACATGTCCTCCAAGTTTGGTTGAAATTGGTTCTGTAGTTTTTACGTAATGTTCTTCACAAAATAAACTAACAAAATATTTGCCATTTAATTAACATTGCCATTATTTTCAAAGTACTGCTGCGTACATGTACTTTGATGTACTTTATCTAAGATGATACAGATTCATCCTTAGCTTATGCCCAACATGACTACCAAGTTTGGTCAACATCGGTTCCGTAGTTATTACGAAAATTGCTCACAAATAAACTTACAAACAGATAGGGTTGAATACATACCCTTCGCAAAATCTATGATATCAGTGAGGGCAACAAGGCAAGGTAATCATAGGGTTTGATTTGATAATGCATTTGAATCAATAGAATTTAGGCCCTATAACTGGGCTCTAGGACTAGGATTGTAAATGAAATACTAGGGAAACTTTCAGGATTTCAAAAGATTTCAAAATGGAACTACAAGACTGCGCAATAAGCTCCCACTAGACATCAGAAAGACTGAAGACATTAAGACTTTCAAGAGGAAACTAAAGACTTGTTCCTGACTGGTGAACGCCAGACTGGAGTTCGAGCCCAGCTCAAACTCTTTAGTTCCTTTGGTCGCTGCAACCTCACCATCCTTGTGAGCTAAGGATAGGGAGTTTGGGGGAGCCAATAAGTCTCTCAGCTGAATCATCAGCAGCCACTGCCTGGCCCACCTTAGTCCTAGCTAGGGTGGAGAGGGGGCTTGGGCGCTGATCATATGTAATATGGTCAGTCTCTAAGACATTGTCCTGCTTGATAGGGCGATGTCACTGTCCATTGCCTCTGCCCTTTATGGGCGGCCTTTAAACCTTTAATTACTTCGTTATTGTGGATTTGAGGATAAACGAGCAATATGCAATGTGAAATGCTGAATGCCTTGGAATGCGCAAGATAAAATAATTGTGTTGATCCTATAGAGAATAGGGTTCCCCTGCAGTATACTTCTAGATTGATTATTATAATTATTATTATTATTATTATTATTTTTATTATTATTATTATTATTATTACTTGCTAAGCTAAAACCCTGGTTGGAAAAGCAAGATGCTATAAGCCCAAGGGCTCACCAGGGAAAAATAGCCCAGTGAGGAAAGGAAGAGGGAAAAACTACAAGAGAAGTTTAAGAACAATAACTACATTAAAATAAACCTTTCATATATCAACTATAAAAACTTGAAAATAACTGGAGGAAGAGAAAAAAGATAGAATAGTGTGCCCGAATGTACCCTCAAGCAAGAGATCTCTTAACCACGACAGTGAAAAAACATATTCATTACAAACAGCCGGACCTACAGTCAAACCCAAGCTTTTAACTGACGCAATAGCTATGGTAAGCAGCTCTTCTAGGAGGAGGACACTCCAAAAACAAACCATTGTTCTCTAGTCTTGGGTAGTGTCATAGCCTCTATACAAATGGTCTTCCACTTTCTTGGGTTAGAGTTCTCTTGGCACACTTATTCTATCTTATTTCTATTCCTCTTGTTTTGTTAAAAGATTTATATTTTATATGAGATATTTATTTTAAATGTTACTGTTATTAAAATATTTCATTTTTCCTTGTTTCCTTTCCTCTCTGGGCTATTTTCCCTGTTAGAGCTCCTAAGCTTATAGCATTTTGCTTTTCCAATTAAGGTTGTAGCTTAGCAAGTAATAACAACAACAACAATAACAACAACAACAACAATAATAATAATAATAATAATATCCTTCAAAGTGATTTTCACATATCCCCCATGCTTCCCTCTCCTTCATTTACCTCTTCCACTCACTTCTACTCCTCCTGCCTCTTCTACCATCTCAGCTTCTCCAGTTTTTAATCAGGATTTCCCAACTCGCAATCATACACATAGTAGAAAAGATAGAAACAGACATAAATGCAACTAGATGAAGAGATTTTAGACAGTTATTAATAATACTTGCTAAGCTACAACCCAAGTTTGAAAAGCAGCACGCTATAAACCCAGCCTTATTGCCTTATTCTATGTTTGGGTTCCCCCAGGTCCCTCAGTGTGAGGCACCTCGTATATCCACCAGAGTTGCTTATGCATCTTCCGGTGTATTTTGCATCTTCTAGTCTTGAATGGTCTGGGATGCACCAACAGGGAAAATAGCCCAGTGAGGAAAGGAAACAAGGAAAAATTATATATTTTAAGATCAGTAACATTAGAAGAAACATTTCCTATATAAACTATTAAAACTTCAACAAAAAAAAAAAGAGGAAGAAAAATAAGATGGAATAATGTGGCCGAGTGTACCCTCAAGCAAGAGAACTCTAATCCAAGACAATGGAAGACCATAGTACAGAGGCTATGGCACTACCCAAGACTAGAGATCAATGGTTTGATTTTGGAGTGTTCTTCTCCTAGAAGAGATGCTTACCATAACTAAAGTCTCTCTTCTACCCTTACAAAGAGGAAAGTAGCCACTGAATAATTACAGTGTAATAGTTAACCCCTTGAGAAGTAAATTTGTTTGGTAATCTCAGTGTTGTCAGGTGTATGAGGACAGAGGAGTATATATAAAGAATAGGCCAGACTATTCGGTGCATATGTAGGCTAAAGGGAAATGAACTGTAACCAGAGAGAAGGATCCAATGTAGTACTGTTTAGCCAGTCAAAGGACTCCATAACTCTAGCGGTAGTATCTCAACTGGTTGGCTGGTGTCCTGGCCAAGTTGTTGCAGACAACGACTCGCTTAAATGACAACTTGGAAATAAATGAGAGAGATATCAGCTTCTTTTAACCAAATTAGCAATGGTAGAATATGTTCACATTAAATGAGAACCAAGAAGAGGCCTTTTGGGATCAAGGAAAAGAGACGTGACCGTGAGAGATTCAGAATAACATATCTAAAGGGGCTATATTAAGTGGATTTTGATATATAGACTCCCAAGCTGGAGCAATTTTTAGGGATCGGTTAAATTTCAATAGTAAAAGGAAGACAAATTTTACATATTTTTCTTTTAGTAAAAGTATGGAATTTTGTTAATAATTTTGTTGAAAATATCCACACACACACACACATATATATATATATATATAAATATATATATAAATATATATATAAATATATATAAAATATATATATATATATATATATACATACATATATATATATATATATATACACATATATATATATATATATACATACATATATATATATACAAACACACACACACACACACACATATATATATATATATACATACATACATACATACATACATACATACATACATACATACATACATACATATATATATATATATATATAAAATAGTTTGTTCCTAGGTTAATAACTAACTTGAATATAAACACGTGATAAGACTGGGAATATTCTAGAATTCTTTAAGAACAAAATAGAAAAAATAACTAGGTTATTTGGAAATATTCAACATCAGATTAATGAAACACCAGATACACATAAAATGAACGAGAATCAATAACACAAGATGACATCACCAGGATTATCAAGAAAGCAAAGAAAGCTAACTGTGCGATCGATCCAATGTTAATATATGAAGTAAATGGAGAAAAACTTTCCTAGTCTAGCTGATATAATTACGAGAATACCAAACACAAGCATGGATGAGTTCAAGTTTCCCAATTCTGAGTAAATGGCTATAGTTATACCAGAAGAGACTCTTTGGCTATGGTAAGCAGCTCTTCTAGGAGAAGGACACTCTAAAATCAAACGATTATTCTCTAGTCTTGGGTAGCGCCATAGCCTCTGCACCATGGTCTCAACTGTCTTGGGTAAGAGTTCTCTTGCTTGAGAGTACAATCGGGCACACTATTCAATGTTTTTGCTCTTCCTCTTGATTTGTTAAAGCCTTATAATTCATATTTATATTTTAATGTTGTTACTGTTCTTGAAATATTTTATTTTTCCTCGTTTCATTTCCTCACTAGGCTATTTTCCATTTTGGAGCCCTGGCCTTATGGCATCCTGCTTTTCCAACTAGGGTTATAGCTCTGCAATCAATAATAATAATAATAATAATAATAATTATCTGAAAAGTGCTCTGGATTATCAGGAATTAAGCTCATACAGACCTATTTCCAATCTATCCTTCGTTTTAAAAGTGCTAGAATACGTAATTCTTGAACCACTAATTAATCATTTAGAAGAAATAGAAGCTTTGCCAGACAACCAGTCTGCTTACAGAAAATTCTACTCTACAGAGACAGCCATCTGTTCTGTTGTAAATATGCTGGAAATGATGAATGAAAATAAATGTATTTAAATATTACTCGATCTTATTGCTGCTTTTGATACAGTTGTAAATGAACTACTACTAAATGATCTATGGTCCATTAGTATTGAAGATCAAGCTTTTGAATACCTAAAAGATTACTTGGTTGACAGAAATTACTGTGTGCAAATTGGAAACCCTTATTCATCATAAGAACCTTTAAACAGAGGGGTACCTCAGGGGAGTGTTCTGGGCCCAATCTTATTCTGTATCTATACTATGGGTCTGTCGAAAATACTGCAAAGTCATGGAGTTAAGTTCAAACTATTTGCAGACGCACACAATCTTACTTCTCCATAAATGATATACACGACACTACCAAAACTCTAAACCGAATTCATGATAGTGTTAGGGAATGGATGACAATCAAACAACTAAAATTAAAGGAAAACAAAACAGAGTTCATGGTGGAGGGAAAGAGAAACACTGTGAGAAGCTTGGGTGGTATTCAAATGAACATGAATAATAACTGTGCCGATATCTAGTAAAGTTCGTGACCTAGGCGTATCTCCTGACTGCAATGCTAAAATAAATAATGTAATAAAAACTGCTGGTTATCATCTTAAAAACATTGCACCTGTATGAACATTCTGTAAAGGAACTTGTGATAAACTGTGTTATTAACAGGATTGACTACTGTAACTCCATCTACTACAAACTACCAAAAATACAAGTTAAGAAATTATAAAACAATAATAAACAGAGGAGAAAGACTGATGAAAGGTGTCCCATCCCGAGAGAGGACCACTGCTATACTAATTACTGTACACCGTTGCCTATTAAAGCGAGAATTGAGTTTAAAATATGTATAATAACCCATCAAGTTATCAGAACCGGACGTCCAAAATATCTAAGAGAATTGCTACACATTGTGTAGCCAACAAATCGTGTTGACACGAGAATAATTACAGATAGTTTCAAACTTTTGAGCCTAGATATATATATATATCTACTGTAGGTTTTAGAGACTTTAAATATGCGGCGCCAAGACTAAACAATAATCTCCCACTAAAAATTCGAAAGACTGAAGATATTAAGGCTTTCAAGAGGAAACTGAAGCCTTTCTTGTTCTCTAAATGCTTCAGTAATGTGGCTTTGACAATAAACGAGAAATATTCCGTGTGAAATGTTGAATGCTTTCGAACGAACATGATAAAATGACCGTGGATGTCATGTACAGAGTAGGGTTACCCAGCTGTATATTGGTAGAAAAGCATTCCTTAAAGTAAAGTAAATTAAAATGAAGTATTTCAGATCAGTTCGATAATAAAGAAAAAATTACAATAGTTTCCGGTTATAATTGATAACGTTTTCTGTCAAATATTTTCAACTCAAAGAACACTACAAAGTTTTTGTAGGGTATACTTAAATATTCAGAGAGAGGGAACGAGAGAATGAATATAATATGCCTGACATATTTAGGGAACACTGTGACCTTGTAATGATAACAAAAGGGAAAATAAAACCAATGAAAAATCCAAAAATCCCAATAGAAAAAGTAAAGAATTGCCTGGGAAAATTAAAGGCAAAATAAGTGGCAGGACCAGATGGTCTAAAACCCGAGCTATATAAGGCACTAGGAAAATGCAAAATGTGTCTTGAAACCTTACAGAAATGTTATCAAAATGAGTTAGAGGAAAAAGAAAAACCAAATAGGTGGAAGAAGTCAAGAACAAAGATGGTTGAAAAGAAAAGAAGGCCAATGGCAAAAGACCTAAGACCCATAGCTCTATTAAATATTTCTTATAAAATATTCATGATGATGGTGAAAGAGGAAATAGAAGACCACATATGAATGAATGAAGAAGACAATGAATGTCAAGCAAGATTTACAGGTGGAGGCAGGATAGAGGACAATATCTTTATATTACAGTATTGTGTGGAAGAGAGCTATATATATATATATATATATATATAGTCAGTCTCCAGGGCATTGTCCTGCTCGATAGGGCACTGTCACTGTTCCATGCCTCTGCCATTCATGGGCGGCCTTTAAACCTTCAAAACCTTCAACGAAATCAGTTAATACCATCGGTGGCAAACTGAGAATCCAATAGCAGAAAGGTGATTATATTAAATGAATAAAACATGAAATTCTAAAACTCGGCCTTAATTATCATTATTATTATTATTATTATTATTATTATTATTATTATTATTATCATTAATTGCTAAGCTACAACCCTAGCAGAATGCTATAAGCCCAGGGGCTCCAACAGGGAAAATAGCCAAGTGAGGAAAGGAAGCAAGGAAAAAATAAATATTTTAAGAATATTAAAATAAAAATCTCCTATATAAACTAAAAACCTTAACAAAGCAAGAGGAAGAGAAATTAGATAGAATAGTGTGCCCGTGTGTACCCTCAAGCAAGAGAATTCTAACCCAAGATAGTGGAAGACCATGGTACAGAGGCTATGGCACTACCCAAGACTAGAGAACAATGGCTTGATTCTGGAGTGTCCTTCTCCTAGAAGAGCTGCTTACCATAGCTAAAGAGTCTCTTCTGCCACTGTTAGAGCTCCTTGTCTTATAGCACCCTGCTTTTCCAACTAGGGTTGCAGCTTAGAAAGTAATAATAATAATAATAATAATAATAATAATAATAATAATAATAATAATAATAATAATAATAATAATAATAATAATAATAATAACAGTGTCACAAAACCAAAAGAAACCAACAAGGACGAAGATTGAGCTGCTGATCGACTCGATCCAGCATCCAAAAAAAGAAAGGCACCCTCCAGACAACTGATGCCCTCCACATAAAGTTCTTGAGCTTATATATCATGCACAACAAGAATAGCCATGACATTACTGAATGAACAGATGAAAAGCGAGCTAGAGTAAGCTTACGTTCAAACCTACTAACGCTTCGAGCTGACGCACTCGAAGTATAATCACACCTGGATAAACTAAAAATAACTTTATTCATATGAAATATTTTACGTTGCTCCATGAAGACATGCTTAAGAGAAGACCATGGGAAATCAGCAAGTAACTATGTTGGCAATAGATCGTGGAATATAACGCCTGTCAAATATCTTTTTTTTTTCTTTATTTTATCTCCAAGAATTTAAATCCACGAAATAAAACTGCAATGAACATCTTAAAACTTTCCCCCAACTCGTTCCCTCGTGTGGCTGGTGGTACGGTAGCTCTAATTAGCTAAGATTTCAGAAGCACAATGTTATTCCTACGAATCTACTTTGAAAACTTAATGGGTCCCACTTCTCACGAAAAACTTCCGGCCATGTTACTAAGTTTACGTTCTGTTATCGAGCAAAATCCAGCTTCTGGCCACTAGGGCAACGCATTCTACAACCAATATTCTATGGACATTGTCTAGAACAACATGAATATTATCCTGGTTATGAAACAGCTATATAATTCTTTTAAACTAAAAGCAAACCAGCCACTCTGGAACCCACGCAATTTGTTCATCGTGTACAATACATTCTTTAAGCATCTGCAATATGTCGTAGCCCATTCTTATTGTCAAATTCTGCCATTATAACATTAAAAAATTCTTCAGGTTCTTAAGTCAACACGATTTGCTGGCATGTGCGCGCATAGGAAAATCTCTTACTTTGCGCATACAGTTTTGATTAATTGGAAAAAACGCTACCTTTCTAGGCATTCAGTTAGTTCAATCAACTAATGGGTTATACTCATCATCATCATCTCCTCCCACACATCTTGCCACAAAGGGCCTCGGTTAGATTTCGCCAGTCGCCCCTATCTTGAGCTTTTTAATTCAATACTTCATCCTTCATCGTCACCGACTTCACCCTTCATAGTCCTCAGCCATGTAGGCCTGGGTCTTCCAACTCTTCTGTTATTTTTTGGAATCCAGTTGAAATTTTGGTGAACTAAACTCTCTCAGGGAATGCAAAGAGCATGCCCAAACCATTCATCTACCCCTCACCATGATCTCATCCACATGTGGCATTCGAGTAATATCTTAAGAGCTTCATTTCTAATCCTTTCTTGTCATTTAACTCGGAATATTCTTCTGATGGCTTTGTTCACAAATCTACTAAATCTATTGGAGATTGTTTCATTGCCATACCATGACTAATGGGTTATCTTGTCAAGGGGTAAATCATCTCTTACTAATTTTGGTCTTCTTTTATTTTGCAACTTTCCAAACTGTACTTCGAGCTAAGTAAGACATAGCAGCATTAGTCACTTCCAGTAATAACACGATCAATCTCATTTTCCCAAGGAACATTCATCTAAATATTTCTTTAAAGAAGAAATGTTTCAAAGATGATATATCCCTTGATTCATACAAACTCTATCCTTATCAGGACTGAATTGTCAGTGTCATTTATTTTTCTTCCTCATCACCATAAATAAAGTTTAATTTAAATTTTGTTTGAATTGTTTAAAGGTCAGGATTAGAAATGAAACTAAGAGATTACTCGAGTGCCATATGTGGATGAGATCATAGTGAGGGGTAGATGGAGATGGTTTGGGCATGCTCTTTGCATTTCCCACTAGAGATTAGTTAATCAAACTTTAAACTGGGCTCCACAAGGCACTAAAAGAGTTGGAAGACCCAGACCTACATAGCTGAGGACTATGAAGCGTGAAGTCAGAGATGATGAATGGCGAAGTATTGATTCAAAAGCTCAAGATAGAGACAACAGGCGAATTCTAACCGAGGCCTTTTGCGTCAATAGGAGTAGGAGGAGATGAGGATGATTATAATGATGATGTTTAAATGTCATTCATTCACTTATTAATTTACAATAGTGAGAAGGGAGTTTAATTTCTAGTTGTAATTTCAGTGTCATTCATGTTAAAGTAAACTTGTGTATCATCCCCAAATAGATTGAACTTAGTAAGTTCATGACTCTGTGGAACTTATGATAAACCAATAATATAAAGATACAAAATGACATTAGACTGGAATCATTGATTTGGTCTTAATGCCTGGCTGGGTCCTGGAAGCCCATTCAGTGCCCTAGAGCTGCTTGGAAATTCCCCATATAAGTATAGAATTTAAAGGTCACTCATGAATGGCAGAGGCAAGGGACATGAACGGTACCTTAGAGATTGACCATATACTCGTATATATATCAGTGAAAACTAGGACCAGGGAGGGCCAGGCAATGGCTGCTGATTATACAACAGGTAGACCTACAGGTTCCCCCAAATCCCCCATCCTTGGCTCACATGGATGGTGAGGTTGCAGACACTACTAGAAGCTATCAAGCTTTAGGGATCTCGAACCCCAGTCCAGCAGATTCTCAGGCAGGATAGTTTTCAATAGATTACCTGAACCCAAGTTATAGGATTGGACTGAACACACTATTCCTAATGTGATTATCTTTAGTAGCTCTTTGTAAACAAATGTTGTTGTGGTCTTATGGGTAACGTCCCTGACTGGTGAACGCCAGACTGGGCTTAAGAATACCCCTCAAACTCATTAATTCCTTTGGTCGCTGCAACCTCACCATCCTTGTGAGCTAAGGATGGGGATTTAGGGGAGCCTATAGGTCTACCTGTTGAATCATCAGCAGCCATTGCCTGGCCCTCCTTAGTCCCAGCTTGGGTGGAGTAAGGATTTGGGCGCTGATCAAATGTATATATGGGGATCAGTCTCTAGGGCATTGTCTTGCTTGATAGGGCAATGTCACTGCCCCTTGCCTCTGCCATTCATGAGCGACCTTTAAACTTTTAAGCCACCAAATAAATAATGTCATTGGAGTGATATTGATGACGCTGTCTTGGAAAAC
>NW_027170851.1:12500-17500 GCF_036898095.1 Palaemon carinicauda
AGGCGAGCACATGCTTTTGGTAATTTGTTAAAGATGTCGTTGGACAGATCAATTTGGAAAGCATATAGAATTGGTCTAGTCAAGGCCGATTTGCAGGTTGAAATCGTATTGGCTGCTAATCCTTGTCCATGAAGGTGAATGAAGAAGGACATACAGAAATCGATGGTGATTTCTTTAGGATTTTTTGCCTTGACAAAGGAGACCCATTTCCTCCAGGATGATTCATATTGCCGTCTCGTGGATTCGGTCTTGTATTCCTCTAGGAAGTCTAGACTTTTCTTCGAGATCCCAAACCTCTTCTTTGCGGCAAGGGAGAGAAAATCATGAGATGAAGGTCCTTGATTTTCGATGATGAAGCGAAGACAGTCGACTTCTGTACTTGTTGAGAGAGAACTGGGCCCGGGAGAGGGATCAGCTTGGGCTGCAGCTCCAGGACCAGGGGGTACCAGTTGCTCCGGGGCCACTTGGGAGCCACTAGGGCCGCTGTCCCTTTGAAGGTTCTCAGTTTGGAGAGGACTTTCAACAGAAGGTTGGTGGGAGGGAACAGGTATATCTTGGACCATCTGTTCCAGTCCAGTGACATGGCGTCCACCGCTTCTGCTTTGGGGTCCTCGTACGGGGCTACGTACAGAGGAAGTTGATTGTTGTCGCTCGTTGCAAAGAGATCTATCTGAAGTTCTGGGACTTGATGAGAGATGAAGGAGAACGATCTTGCGTCTAGAGACCATTCCGACTCTATCGGGTTTGTCCGAGATAGAGCATCCGCTGTCACATAGCGGAATCCTTGTAGGTGAACTGCAGACAGGTGCCACTTCTTCTTCTCCGCCAGACGGAAGATTGGGAGAAGCACCTGATTTATCTGGGGCGATCTTGAGCCTTGGCGATTGAGACAACGAACTACCACCGAGTTGTCTAGGGTTAGACGGATGTGGATCGAGGGCGGCGGGGATAACTTCTTCAGAGTTAGAAGGACCGCCATGGCCTCCAAGATGTTTATGTGGAACGTCTTGAATAGTGGAGACCAGGTCCCTTGAGCCTGTTTCAGGTGGGAGTGACCTCCCCAGCCTTCCAGTGAGGCATCCGTGTGGATGTTGAGTGATGGAGGAGGGTGTTGGAGAGGAATGGACCTTTTCAGGGCCTTTGCTTCCGACCACGGCTTTAGGAGGCGTCGAAGTCTGTTTGGAAGCCGTCTCTTGAGGTCTCTTCGAGCGATGGATGCCGAGCGTCTCCAGACTCCCGCGGCATCCTTTAGCTGTGCACGAAGCACTGGGTTTGTCACTGAGGCGAATTGTAGAGAGCCTAGAACTCGTTCCTGCTGTCGTCTTGAAATGCGTTTGGATTTCAGTAGTCGCTTGACAGACCCTGCTATTTCCTTCCTTTTCTTCTGGGGGATGGAAAGGCGGTGTGACTGAAGATTCCAGTGGATTCCCAACCACTGAAACTTCTGAGCTGGAGAGAGGCGAGATTTCTTCTCGTTGATCTTGAATCCCAGGTGTTCTAAGTACTGGGTAACTTCGTTGCAAGACTTTGCACACTCTTCGGGCGATGGAGCCCAGACTAGCCAGTCGTCGAGGTAGGCCATCACCTGGACGTTTCTTAGGCGGAGCTGTTGTACTATGGCATCCGCCAGTTTTGTGAAGATCCGAGGGGCCACATTGAGGCCGAATGGCATGGCCCGGAAGGCGTCGCTTTTCCTTTGGAGTCGAAATCCTAGGTAGGAGGAAGCGTGATGGTTCATTGGAATGTGCCAATAGGCATCCGCCAGGTCTATAGAGACCGTGTAGGAACCTTGAGGCAGAAGGGTCCTTATTTGTTGAAGCGTCAGCATCTTGAATTTGTTGTTCTCTATGAACTTGTTGAGGGGGGATAAGTCCAGAATGACTCTGAGTTTGTCTGAGTCCTTCTTGGGAACGCAAAACAGTCTCCCTTGGAACCTGGTGGACTTTACCTTCCTTATCACCTTCTTGTTCAAGAGGTCTAGAACATATTCTTCCAGAATGGGGGTCGATTGTTGGAAGAACCGCTGGAAGATTGGGGGTGGTTGCGTCCAACTCCAGCCTAGACCGTTCTTGATGATGCTGTGTGCCCAGAGATCGAAGGTCCAACGATCCTGGAATTGGCGGAGTCTTCCTCCCACCGGAAGCACTTCATTGCTTCTGGTGTCCCGAGGACTTGTTGCCTCGGCCGCTAGCTCCCTTTCCTCCTCTACCTCTGGAGGGACGACGAGATGCGTCTCTGCTTGCACCCCTGGACGAGCCTCTACCTTTGGCATGAAAGGTAGTGGATGGTTGCTCAAAGGCAGGGGTGAAGACCGGTGACTGTGACAACACCGGTTGGGGGACCAATTGAAAGGTCTGTTGTGGTTGGGCAACCACTTGGGAGGTAGCGGGTCCCGGAAACTGACGTCGTTGCTGACGTTGCTGGGGTTTTGGCTTTTGCGGTTTCCTCTTAGGCTGAGGTCCATCGTCCTGAGAGGGTTTCCTTTTTCTGGACATGCCCCACTTGTGGAGAAGGTTCCTATTCTCCGTGGCGGCTCTGTCAGTTATTTCCTTGACAAGGTCAGAAGGAAACAGGTGCTTTCCCCAGATGTTGGAGGAAATCAGCCTCCGGGGTTCGTGTTTCACGGTGGCACCGGCAAACACGAATTCACGACAGGCTCTACGAGCCTTTATGAAGTGGTACAAGTCCTTCATTACTGTCAGTAAGTGGGATTTGGCTAGTCCCATGTAGTGATCTGGTACTCTTGTGTCACAGGCCATCACTTCCAGTTGGACTTGATGAGAAAGAGATGCCGCAAGCCTCTCCTTCGTGTCTTGTTCCCGGCGAAGGAGGTGATCGTTGAGCTTAGGGAGGTCTTCATTAAACTGACGTCCGGCGACGTCAGGATCAAGCCTACCCACGACGAAAGTATGCTGAACATCTTTCCAGTGTCGAGCGTCAGGGGGGGTCACGATGGAGAAGGGTCTGCACTCCTCCAGTGCAGGGCAGGGTTTCCCTTCTTCCGCCGCTTTAAGGCATGCAGCTAAGGCCTTTTCCAAGAAAGGAAGAACCGCAGTGTCAGGTGCAACATATGTAGGATGCTTCTTGCTCAAAGCCGGAAGCTTAGAGCAGGTAAAGCCCCTACTCTTAAATGCGGAGGCTAGCATAGCCTGGGCCTTTGCGAGATCGAACACTATCTCTTCTTTAGGTTCGGTCTCTTCCTTCGAGGCAGGTTCGGAACGAAGCCGGACGTAACAGTCCGGGTAGGCCTCGAAGCTTGGGAAGAACTCCACATCTTCCAACGGGACCGTGCCGATCTTGTCACTAACAAAGATCCTGCCGGTCGCAATAACCATATGCTCTGCATACCTCCACGGGTTGGCATGAGAGCAAGCTGGGAGATCCTTGACCGAAATCTTCTTCGGTTCTCTGGATCCAATCATTGACCTGATGGACTCCTGGTTCTCCTTCAGCCTGTCGTCCATGACGGCTCTAATCAGCCGGATCAGTTCTTGGGTAGAAGAGGAAGGATCCGGAGTCGAGGAGGTAGACGGAATGGACATTTCCGTCGGTGTAGGAGTAGGAGGAGGGATGGACGAGGGAGCAGCTTCAAGCTCCGACTCGGTGTATTCCACCTTGTCTTCGTCCTCTTCGGCTCCTTGAGCCATAAGCGTCTTCTCCGTGTCTTCCGAGACGTCTGAGATCTGTTCATCATCCTCGGAATCTAAACGACACTCGTGCATGGACTGAGCCATGACCACATCAGGTTCCACCGTAATTTGGACAGTGGGGATTGCTTCTTTTGGTACCACTGAGTCAGGGGAGGCCTTAGGGAACAACAGGGACCTCAGTTCTTCGGTGGCCAGGTACGGTCCAGTAGCATTTTTCTGAAAGCCACGCACCCACTTGCGCAGCTTTTCACGAGAAATGTCTCTAACCTCCGCTGAGGGAGGGTTATGGAAGGCCTCAACTAGGTGGGCCTGGCAGACCGTACAATCCAGTGGATTCCAGAACTTCAAATCCCCTTTCTTGTCTGCACAAGGGGCGTGAGTCCTGCAAGCCGTATGCCCGTAAAACTGCGGGCGTTTCACAGCGCAGAAGGCGAAGTCACACTTCATCTGCTCCTCCTGTGGAAGAAAGAGAAAATGAGTATGGGGGAGTCATAAGAATGGCTCTTAAACTAAGTTAATATTAATCATTAATTTTAACTTAAAGAAGGTGTGATGCATAGAGAATGAAAACAGTAAAGGAGAACACACTCCATGCATCTCGCCCGGCTGGTTACCATAAGCTTGGTCCTGGGATAATCCAAATGACCGAGATCATTGGATATAGTTTCCTAGGATTCCCAGTATTTTGGAACTCCATGGAAAACCAAGGACAAGATTGGGATCGAATTCATTCGGTTCCCAGTTAAGAGCCAGAAGGCCTCATTAAGGGTAACTGCTTCTGGCAACCAGCCGTGCTAAGATGCACATAGCATGCTGGAATTAGAAGAATGCAAAGAGACAGCATGATCACTAATAGAGCAGTACTAGGTACTGATCTTACTAGCAAAAGCAGCTTATCTGTTTGCCATATAGGGCTATCCTAGTCTTATGATAGCTACAGTAAGGGGGTGCAAGTATTCTTGACGCCTCCGAGGCATCCGGCAAGCCGCCGGCATGCCGGAGCTCGCTCCAGCATAGATTCTGGCATTAGAACAGACAATTTTCAAAAGTCAGTTAGATACCAGGATGGCGGCCGCCGGCACAACGGCGGCACGCCGGCAGGAAGCGGCGGCTCCGGCAGTCGGAGGATGCCAGGTTGGTGACTGGGATAAGGATGGTAAAGGTAGTATCGGGTTGCCGGCAGTATATGCCGGCACTCCGGTGATCGACCGGCAGGCGGACGATTAGATAGGAGTAGGAGAGCCGCCGGTAGTAGCCGGCGGCAGCCGGCAGTCCCTCGGTACACGGGGGGCTGGCGGCAAGGGTAGGGAAGTCACCAAGAAGGAGGCAGGTATTGCCGACAGTAGAGGC
>NW_027170853.1:0-2500 GCF_036898095.1 Palaemon carinicauda
ACCAATTTTTTGTTACATTTTCTCCTTGGATGGCAATATCTATCCCCTCACTATCCATAGCTACTTATCCCCACTCCCTATTCACAGCCACTTATCCACCCTCCATATTCACAGCCATCTATTACCCCATCCCTATTCACAGGTATCTATTCCCCTTCCCTATCCACAGCCACCTAACACTCCCTCCTCCTCACAGCCACCTATTCTCCCTCCATATAAATAGCTACCTATCCACCCTCCCAATTCCCCTTCCCTATCCACAGCCACTATTCTTACTCCTTATTCACAAACACATATCCACCCATCCTCTTCAAAGCTTCCTATCCACCCTCCCTATCTACAGCCCTCTATCCTCCAGTCCAACAACTTCCTATTCACACCCACCTATCCCACAATACCCCACCGTCATTTCAGTTAGAAAATCGTGCTGTTTGATGTCAATTTCAGGTTTCATGTCAAACTTGTTTCAATCCTATAAGACTTTTGTATTTACTCCCAAACATCTTTCCCATATTTTTTCTCATACAAGTTCTATGTGAAAGTTTCTATTTAGATTCTGAAAACACACTTAGCGAAGCGTTTTGTGAATTGCACAAACTTCATGTAGTATGGTTAATATATATTTTGTATTTACAATTTTTTTCTAGATTGGAGCTAGCTACATGTTTTGTATAGTAAAATCACGACCAATATTCATAGAAATTTCCAAATGATTATATAAATTATATATCTTATGTTATATTCATCAAAACTAGTTTGTTCTAACAAGGTGTTTGTAAACTGAAAAAGAATAGTTATTGCCTTTCTTGTGGTTTTATTATTATTATTATTATTATTATTATTATTATTATTATTATTATTATTAAAAAGAAAATAAACGAAAACCAAAGCTTCCCTTAAATAATTTCCGAGGCATCCCCAAAAGAAATACCTTTATTTTCCCATTCAAATTTATATCTCTCCCCATTACTAAGTCAAGCAATCCAGCTGACGGCCTCCTGCTATCAAGAAAGCTCCTCTTAATACTTGAGGGAGACCAAGTTCCAGGTATACTGTCCCACACCATGCATAATAGATGGCCCCAGAAGGAGGAATATTTGTGTGTTCCGCCATCTCTCTTTCCTTTCATCTCTCAAAGGACTTTGTCTTAAGTATTGGAAAATTCCTGGTGGTGATGTGTGGGAATTGTGTTTTTTTTATTGTTTCTTTTTCTTTCTATTGTTTTGTAGATGGATTATTATTTAGTAGTGTATGCGAGTCGTCAACAATGATGACTGAACATAGATATGCACATGCATGCACTACCCTCTGACCAAGGTTTGACTACTCCCTCTATCTCCTAGCTAAGGACAAGGAGAACTCAGAGTTTTTATATATATCTATCTATATATATATATATATATATATATATATATATATATATATATATATATATATATATATATACATATTTATGTACATACATACACACACACACATATATATATATATATATATATATATATATATATATATATATATATATATATATATATATATATATATATATATATATATAGTATGGCTGGTGAATTACGTATATTCTCGAGCTCCAAGTCCCCTGTTACATTTTGCATAAGTCTGATACATACTAGAAATACAACGAACTCTGAGAAAACTTTGGAACTCCCAGACTATAATATATATGAACAATGAATATCTAAAAGGTTTCTTAGCTTTACACAAAACAAAACTAGGTGATAAATTCACGTGAACTATCATAAAACCAACCTCTTACTTCAGTTCTTAGACAGGGACTCGAGAGAATTACTGAGAAAAAAATATTGGTGACCGAAATAATACACATTTTACAAAAATAAATATATTCTATAAAAATTTTGCAATGATTCAAAAGAATCATAACCAGAAATAAATCACTCGAAATATATCTGAACTAACCCTTAGACTAAGACAAAAGAAAGACAGTTTGAAAAAAAATTGTACAATCACTTGTTTCGCTGGAAACAAATATATAAAAAATATGTAATTTTTATAATAAAGGAAAAAGTTAGCACTTAACTCTCTAGTGCTTAAACAATGATGAAATTTCCATATATGTAACTATTTCACTAAGATCTTGTGGTTCATACAAGGTTACAGAACGATTAAGCAAAAATCTTAATGCACTTTGCTGTTTACAGTAAATCTCACAAGGCCAGTTCCAAAATTTATGTTAAAATGTACTTACATTAACAAACTATACTCTAATTAACATCCAGTAATTTCAGCAACACTTGAACAACACTTTACACATTATATAATGGGTAGACATTACTTTTTACGTTTGAAAGGACGCACACCTGAGAGGACAGAGGGCAGGCGGACGTTTGGTCTTTCAAAGAGTAGTGATGGGTCCCTTCTGCTGCTTATAGATTTCGAGAGTCTATATATATTGACTTAATTCATCCAGAAATTTCTAGTAAATTATTCTTGTAGCATTAGGGGCATGGCTCTAGTGGTG
>NW_027170853.1:10000-17500 GCF_036898095.1 Palaemon carinicauda
GTGTGTGTGTGTGTATGTCTGTGGGTGTAGGGGGTGTGTTATCTACTTATTTATAACTAGCATAGAGAGATGTATATTTATCAGCATTCTGCAAAATGTAGTTACTGAAGTACAATAGTTACCTGATCCAACGTTCAGATACTACAATTAGTTCCAAAAGGCTCCAACCGATGGCATCAGTACCGCCTTTTGAAGAAATATAACTACCAATCCTGTTTAGAGATAGCTCTGTAGTGAACAGATGGTATCCTGATGCAATGAGTAATTAGAAGAATGAAATCGAATTTGTTATATCCATTTGCAACAGGTTTTGACTTTTTGAAGTAAATAATAAACTTTGAATCCATAAAGGATTTAATTAACCAATATATTTCAAGGTCTTTATAATATTTTCGTATTTCCTTTATCAATACTGACGCATGTAGAACATTTAATAAATTGTCTATGAAAACCAAAAATACTTCCTATCCTAATTGTTTGGGACTTTTTGGTAACATATAAATACAGCTTGTTATATATGATATATTGATGCTGAGTTTTTATATGTGTGAACCACAAAAAATTATATCTTATATATGATTCCAGATATTTCACCACCTCATTTTAAAGAATTAAAATAATAAAAAGACATTTGATTGATGGATTAAAAAAATCTTTTGATATCTGTTGGAGATAACTTAGTTTTTCTACTTTTGTGTGTTTATATATATATATATATATATATATATATATATATATATATATATATATATATATATATATATATATATATATATTATATGTATAATTATATATATATATGTATATATATAGAATATATATATATATATATATATATATATATATATATATATATATATATATATATAGAATATATATATATATATATATATATATATATATATATATACATATATATATATATATATATATATATATATATATATATATATATATATATATATATATATATATATATATATATATATATACACAAGTATATATATATTTATTTATATATATATGTATATATATATATACACACGTATATATATATATATATATATGTATATATATACACTATATATATATATATATATATATATATATATATATATATATATATATATACATATATATATATATATATATATATATATGGGTGTGTATATATATGTTTATTTATGTATAATTATATATATATACATATATATATATATATATATATATATATATATATATATATATATATACATATACATATATATGTATATATATACATATATATATATATATATATATATATACATATATACATATATATATATATATATATACATTTATAATATATATATATATATATATATATATATAAATATATATATATATATATATATATATATGTACATTTATATGGATATATATATATATATATATATATATATATATATATATATATATATATATATATATATATATATATATATATATATATATATATTGTAACGTAATTCTAGCTTTTGAGTAATAATTGTAACATATTGCTCTCATATTTTCAAAATTAAAAGTTGCTTTTCTTTAGTGTGCACCAGCCTGCCATCTGTGGGCTGGTAAAGAAGGTATTTAGGTTCAGTTGTTAATTCCTGCCCCTTTTCTGTTTTCCATGTTATGTTAATGGTGAGTTGGACTTCCACGTGACTGGAATGGGAGTCAAGGTGGAGGGTAAATAATCTTGATTAAGAGGAGTCCACATATTGTGCTAAAGAACGCTAGTGCTCATCAGTGGTCTGATAACCGTAATTCAGGATCAATACTTCAGCAGCAGCAGCAGCAATTGGTGCTATTTGGACGACCATAGTTCGCTAGCGTTTGGCCCGGGGAGGCCTGAAAAACAGGTATGGTTTGGTGCCTCTGCTTATCCCTTAGTGAAGAGGGTTGTGTTGTGCTGGGAGTTATGTATCCCTTGGTTTAGGAGGACAGTTTTGTGCTGATGAGCAACTCCAAGGATCGGCAATAGATCGATAGCGTTCTGGACCCTGTGAGGTCTCGTGACAGGTACTGTTAAGGCTTGTCAGAGCATTCCTTGTGCCTTTTTATGTATCCAGTCGACTCTAAAATTATCATTTCATGAGTACCATCGGAGGACGAAATTTCGTTAATATAATGTGTGTTTTTTTTTATATATTTGTGTGTATTTCTCGGTCACGAAAGGTGTTTAGGTAGGTAGGGAAGAATATATGTACTTAACTAAGCTCGAAACTTTCTTATTACTTTTTCTATATTGACAAGTTATTTTGAGATTACGAAAGTGGGTGATAGTATATGAATCTTTTGTGCCTCTATACCTCTTACTAGTACTCTTCTCTCTTCCAAATGTTTTCAGTGTGGTATGTTTTCCGTCTGTGTCCTGAAAGTTCTCTTTATTATTTATATAAGTGAGTAAATGAAATTAGAGTGTTTTCCAAGTAATTTTCTATTTTGTTTACATGAGCAGCTTTGTCGAGTGTTTGTTTAAATATATATATATTGTATAATAAATTATCATTGACGTCTCCAAGGTTCTTTTTACCCTCTTTTGTTTATGATTATTCTTGATTATTTTCTTGTTTACTAATCTGATGTTTTGGGTGTACTTCAGTAACCTGGTAAAAATAAAGCCGTAAGGCAGTTTACTTGCGGCCACCTTAAATTAAGCAACAAGGCCTAATTGGTATTTGAAGGTCGGCCCGCCGGTAACACTGGCGACCTTGCCAGGATAAGTAAAAACATTCCGTAGAACTGGTCAATAGGGGTTTTCCAGTTCGGCATCAGAGTAAATAAGAAAAGGATTGAGACGTAAACAAAAGGGTAATTCTACACTTATTCTTTGCTTTTCTTTTCTTCATATTTTTAAGACAAGAGACTGTCGGACAAAGGGGAAGATCCGGTAGGAGTGGTGGGTTTTGAGGTAGCAGAATTTTTAGGTAATGTTGATTGGGAAGAGGAAATAGGGGATTTAAGGAAGGTTGAGTTGCAGGAAATTGCAAAATTCATAAATATCTCTGTAGCACCAGGAACAAAGAAAGGGACTCTGTTAGTACAGTTAGTGACGGCCATTAAGAAATGGAAAGAAGAAACTACAAGTAGTGTTGATAGGACTGAATATATTTCGGTACAGGATAGGTTAGAATTGGAAAGATTGAAAATAGAGAAAATGAAACTACAGATAGCCACGAGGGAAGAGGAAAGAATTCATGAAAAAGTAATGTTACAAGCAAAATTTAATCTGGAACAACTAAGAATAGAACGGGAAAGAGAACAGGAACAATTAAGGTTACAAAGGGAAAGAGAACAGGAAAAGCATGAATTACAAGTACTCCACCTAAGGCAAGTTCCTGCCGAAAACAAATTTAACATAGGGAATGCTATTAAATTAATGCCTGTCTTTAAGGAAACGGAAGCCTTGGAGTTTTTCACTGTGTTCGAAAAACTAGCAAATAGACTAGAATGGCCAGAAAACATGTGGACTACGCTGGTACAATGTAGGTTAATGGGTAAAGCACAGAAAATATATGCTGCCCTGAACGAAGAAATGAGTGCTGACTATTCCCAAGTGAAAAATTTTATTTTAAAAGCGTACGAGCTGGTACCTGAAGCCTACCGTCAGAAATTTCGAAATATGAAGAAGGGATGGGAGGAGACTTTCGTGGAATTTGCACGGAGGAAAAGAGTGGCTTTTCAGGAATGGTTGAAAGCCAAAGGTGTGGAAGATTTTGATGCTTTAAAAGAATTGATACTCATTGAAGAATTTAAAAATAATATTAATTTTGATCTGAAAACTCACTTAGAGGATCTTAAGTTGGATCTTTTGGATACTTTGGCTGTAGCAGCTGAGGAGTTTTTCCTTTCCCACAAGGGGAACTATCGGTTCAGTGATAAGGCAAAGTGGGGCACAAAAAGGAATCCAAGTGGAAAAGGTGCAAGTCAGTCACCTGGAAAGAGGACAAAGGAATCACCGGATAGAGGTGAGAAGCCAGGGTCACCAAAGAAAGGTGGAAAACTGGTGTGCTGGCATTGTGGGCAACCAGGTCACATAAAAGAGAAGTGCCGGTTGTGGTTGGATAAAGCAAAGCCAGTGGGTCTGTTGGGTCGGGATTCGACTGCAACAGATGAGTGTTTCAAAAAGTATGTCTCTGAAGGTGTAGTGAGCATCAAAGGCCAGAATAGGTCAGAGAGACGGGTAAAGCTTTTAAGGGACACGGGAGCGGCGCAATCCATAATTTTGCGTTCGGTATTGCCGGAAGGACTGAGCCAGGGACAGGAGAAATTTGTGTTACTAGGGGGATTCCCGAGAACAGTAACGGCATGCCCCTTGGTAGAGTTAGGGTTAAATTCTAAATGGGTAAAAGGACCCATGAGTCTGGCAATTGTGGATGAATTACCCATAAAGGGAGTGGACGTGATAGTGGCCAACGACTGTGAGATGCGGACTCCAGGTAATTGTCCTCTGGTGCAAGGTAAGTCGGTAAAGACTGAAAAGCCTGTTTTCGTGGTCACGCGTTCGGGAGCCCAAGGCGAGTCCAGGGAGATGGACTGTATGGGGCTCGATAAATTATTTGAGAAAAATGGTTCTGAGGTAAGTGTAACTGGAAATCCCATGTTGTCTTCCGTGAAGGACGAGAATGGTAAATGGGCAATTGATACATTTGCGGCGACTCAGAAGGCGGAGTTTGAGAAGGAGAGGAGTAAGCAAGTCAGTCAGGATAATAGTCGTCCTCATTTAGAATGGAAGGACGGAGTGTTGAAAAGGATAAGTCGAGCAAAACGAGCACCTGCAGATGCATGGGAGGTGAGAGAACAGATTGTGGTACCAGTAAACTACAGACGTAAGTTATTAGAGCTAGCTCATGACAATCTTCTGTCTGGTCATCTAGGTATAAATAAAACTTTTAAAAAACTTTCAGATTTGTTTTTCTGGCCTTCTCTTAGAAGAGACGTAAAGAAGTTTGTGAAGACCTGCAAAGTCTGCCAGACAACGGGGAAGCCGAATCAGAAAATCCCGAAAGCACCACTGCAGCCAATTCCAGCCATTGGAGAACCCTTTGAAGAGGTAATAATTGATATAGTTGGCCCTTTGCCAAGGACCAGCAGTGGAAATCAATATATTTTGACACTGATGGATAGGACCACACGGTATCCTGAGGCAATTCCTTTAAGGAGTATACATGCTGGGAGGGTTCTTAAATCTTTGCTGGGGTTCTTTTCGAAATTTGGTTTACCCAGGGTAATTCAGTCTGATTGTGGGAGTAATTTCAAAAGTAAAGTATTTAAGCAGGGTTTGGAAGAATTAGGCATAAAGCATGTAACTTCTTCGCCTTATCACCCACAGAGTCAAGGACAACTGGAAAGATTTCACCAAACATTGAGATCAATGCTTAGTAAGTATGTGCAGCAGGAACCCAAGAATTGGGACCAGGTAATTCCTTATTTATTATTTGCTTTCAGATCTATTCCTAGTGATGTAATGGGGTTTTCGCCATTTGAACTAACTTTTGGTCATAAAGTAAGGGGACCTTTAGAAGTAGTGAAGGATCACTGGGAGGGAGTAAAACCTCGAGTAAATTTGCTGGACTTTTTAAGGGATTCAAGGGAAAAATTGATAAATTCTTGGGATTTTGCTTTAAAAACTTTGGAGGTGAGTCAAAGAAAAATGAAAGAGCGTTATGATATGAAAACCAAATTACGAAATTTTCAGGTTGGCGAAGAGGTGTTGGTGTTGCTTCCAATTCCAGGCAATCCATTTAAAGCCAAATTCTCGGGGCCCTGGAAGATCTTAAAGAAGGTGAATGACCTAAACTATGTTGTTGAAACCCCTGACAGGAGGAAGAAGACTCAAGTATGCCATGTTAATATGCTAAAAGCCTACCAGGGCAGGGAAACCATCCGACCAGTTCTGTCTTTAGCCAAGGTGGAGGAGAAAGAAGAATTTGGGGAAACTTCCAGTATGAGTTTGCTGGGAAATTCCGTAGCTTTGGGAAATCTACCCGGGATGTTGGATCATTTAAGTGCCACCCAATCCAAGGAGGTAATGAACTTGATAACAAAGTTCGCAGTTTTATTTCAGGACGTTCCAGGACTAACCAGTCTACTTATGCATGATGTAGAGGTGGGAGATGCTCGTCCCATTAAACAACATCCATATAGAGTGAATCCATCCAAAAGGGACATCATTAAGCAAGAGGTAGAATACATGCTACGTCATGATCTAATTCAAAGGAGTTTCAGCCCGTGGAGTTCTCCAGTAGTGCTAGTCAAAAAGGAAGGGGGAGGACAAAGAATGTGCTTCGACTATCGTAAGGTAAATGCAGTTACTGAGTCTGATTGTTTTCCTCTGCCCAGGGTGGAAGATTGCATAAATGATGTCGGCGCTGCCAAGTACATAAGTAAGTTTGATCTTTTAAAGGGTTATTGGCAAGTTCCATTAACAGAAAGGGCCAAAGAAATATCAGCTTTTGTTACGTCGGAAGGTTTATATTCATGTAATGTCATGCCTTTTGGTATGAAAAATGCCTCTGCCACTTTTCAGAGGTTGATGAATCAAGTGATTGATAAGTTAGAGGGGGTAGTTGTCTACATAGATGACCTTGTAGTTTACAGTAATAGTTGGGAGTCTCATTTGAAAAACATGGAATGCTTGTTTGAGAGGCTGCATGCAGCTGGTCTGGTGATTAATTTAAACAAGTGTGATTTTGCAAAAGCCAAAATAATCTATTTAGGTCATGAGGTGGGACATGGCAAAATTCTCCCAAAATCAGTAAATATTCAGTCAATCCTCGATTTTCAGGTACCAGAGAATCGAAGAGGTATTCGCCGATTTTGGGGGATGGTGGGCTATTATAGGCGGTTTGTATTGAACTTTGCAGATGTGGCTAATCCACTGACCAACTTGCTTAAGAAAGGTCAGCGTTTCTGCTGGACTGCAAAATATCAGGATGCTTTTGATAAGTTGAAGTCAACCATGATTAATACTCCAATACTTAAAACTCCGAATTTTAAGGAACCTTTTTGCTTGGCTGTGGATGCTAGCGACGTGGGTGTTGGAGCGGTATTATCACAAGGTTGTGATGGTGAAGAGTATCCGGTGGCGTATTTTTCAAAGAAACTGTCTTCAGCTCAGCAAAAATATTCAACGGTTGAAAAGGAGACTTTAGGACTCATTTTATCTTTGGAGCACTTTGAGGTTTACCTAAGTGGTAGCACAGGACCTATTGTGGTGAGAACGGATCATAATCCGTTGGTCTTCTTGAATTTCTTTAAAAATAAGAATAACCGTCTCCTTAGGTGGAGCCTTCGTCTCCAGGAGTGGGATCTACTAATTCAGCATATTGCTGGAAGAGAGAATATCATCCCTGATGCCCTGCCAAGATAACAGGCTCTCTGTTACAGGTCTTTTATTGTTTGTTTGTAATTTACAGTAAGGAGAAAAGGCCTTTTGTTAATACAAAAACGGGAGTTATTTGT
>NW_027170853.1:22500-24617 GCF_036898095.1 Palaemon carinicauda
AACAACATTTTCTCACAAAAGAAGAGAAAACATTAAGCAACATTCGACGATCATTTATGTTGCTGTTCAAAGGTGAAATGTCTGGCTAGGTAGAAACTTAATGTTTTTAAATATTGGATCAAAAATTTGATCATTTTGATGTGGTAATGAAAAAAAATTGAGGTAAATGATATAAGCTCCACTTTTACTGATAGGAAAGGAAGACAGTGGTAATCATGAATTAGTTTTTTAAATTGAGTTAATTTCATTTATGTATTTGTAATGTAGAAAAGTTAGATATGTTTGTGTCTGAGTTTCTTGAAGAGAAATAGTAATAATAATAATATTAATAATAATAATAATAATAATAATGATAATAATAATAATAATGATAATAATGATAATAATAATAATCATAATGATAATGATGATAATAATAATGATTAGTTATAATAATAATGATACTAATGATAAGAATAAGACTAATATATCATACCATATGTCTTTATAATAAATACCATTTAACATAGGAAGAGATATATGCAAGGTTTATAGAAAAAATATAGATAAACAAATCCTCAGAACTCCTTATAACATTTCACGAAGGACATTTAAGGTCAAAAGTGAGAATATATTCATATTCCATGAAAAGTCATGAAAAGTTTCACATGATAACTAATAATTAATAATGTTAATTAATGACCTTAAATTTCCATTTATTTATTGCACCAAAATGTTAAAAATCATCCAGATGGATTTAACTGAAGTTAAAGGAAGATGTGTTATTAGAGGCAATAGCAACTGGTTTAAATGTCACCCATGAATGGGAGAGACAAGGGACAGTGACTATGCCCTAGAGAACGACCTTATATACATATGATCAGCGCCCAAGGCCCCTCTCCATTCAAGCCTGGACCAGGGAGGGCCAGGCAATGACTGCTGATGACTATATCCTTTTTTTTCGTCTCTGTTATGTTTTTTATTTTTAATTTGTTTTTGAAACCTAATGTCTGTTCAACTGTAGGTAATAGGAGTTTTATATATATAAATATATATATATATATATATATATATATATATATAAATATATATATATATATATATATATATGTGTGTGTGTGTATATATATATATATATATATATATATATATATATATATATATATATATATATATATATATATATATATATATATATTATATATATATATAACAATTTAGGTAATCCAGGCTCATTCTTAAACGATAATTTCATTATTACATTTCTCATTATACCGGATGCATACAAATTGCCATTCGGGATTAATTTAAATCTAGTCATCATTTCACCGTCGGAATGTCAAAACTTATTCTAGACTTCCACCATAAGAAAAGTTTAAATTATAACAAAGATTTAACGTAGATATTATGTAGTTCTTTCTGCTTATATCCCAGATAGTCTATGATTTACACTTGTGGTTATATCTGTTATAAAGACCATATCTGTTATAAAAAATCTATCTGAAAAAACTATTCAGTATTTTGAAATCGAAAGGAAAATCTGGAAATTGAGAATCTTAGGTAAGTGTTGGATGTTCTTATAAAAGTTTAAAACCTAAAGGAATCGTCTTTTTGACGTTTGTTGTCTTTCACTAGTCAGAATAGCCAACCTCAGTCTTATCATAATAGAGAAAAATCAAGAAAGAATTAGAGACTTATGGAAAATTTTACGTAAAAATGCTGTTGGTAATAAAACATAGCTTATAATTATTTATTCCAAGAATGCGTGTGCGTTATATTTAACTAACAAATAACAAGAAAACATATACTTCAATTGGTTAGTCTGTTTCTTTCTTCGCTCGCTGATTACCAAATGAGCGTCTATGTTTCCCTTCTAAAGTCATTGATAAGATTCTAAATTGACTGTTGTTAAGATTGAGGTATTATAAATAGCTAATAATGCACAGTGCATTGTTGGGACATTTTTCTATGCATAAATAATAAAGCTTTTGCCTTAGGATAAAATAGTTTCTCCGGTGAATCTGTCGCTTCTTCGATCGTTTTTTACCAAATGAGCGTCTGTGTTTCCTTTCTTAAGTTTTTGACGAGGTATTAAATTACCTATCGGTAAGCTTGAGTTATTTCTACTATGATAATAA
>NW_027170856.1:0-5000 GCF_036898095.1 Palaemon carinicauda
AATAATAATAATAATAATAATAATAATAATAATAATAATAATGATAATTTTGATAATTTTGATAATAATAATAATAATAATAATAATAATAATAATAATAATAATAATAATAATAATAATAATAATAATAATAATATTAATAATAATAATTTTAATAAATTTGATAATAATAATAATAATAATAATAATAATAATAATAATAATAATAATAATAATAATAATATTAATAATAATAATAATAATAATAATAATAATTTAAAAAGGAAAAATAATAATTTTGATAATAATAATAATAATAATAATAATAATAATAATAATAATAATAATAATAATAATAATAATAATTATAATAATAATAATAATAATAAAAATAATAATAATAATAATAATAATAATAATAATAATATTAATTATAATAATAATAATAATAATAATAATAATAATAATAATAATAATAATAATAATAATAATAATAATGATAATAATTTTAAAAATAAAAATAATAATAATAATAAAAATAATAATAATAATAATAATAATAATAATAATAATAATAATAATAATAATAATAATTTTATAACTATCATTATTATTATTATTATTATTATTATTAATAATAATAATAATAATAATAATAATAATACTAATAATAATAATGATAATAATAATAATAATAATAATAATAATAATAATAATAATAATAATAATAATAATAATAATAATAATAATTATTATTATTATTATTATCATTTTTATAATAATAATGATAAAAATAATAATAATTATAATAATAATAAAAAAAAAAAATAATAATAATAATAATAATAATAATAATAATAATAATAATAATAATAATAATAATAATAATAATAATAATAATAATAATAATAATAATAATAATAATAGTAATAATAATAATAATAATAATAAGGAACTGGAGAATTACGACAACGCCAAACATTCTTAAATTCATTTCCGTCACCAACAAATAACAACGTTTCAAACATCTCTGTGTTCATAATCATGTTCCTGGGTAAAAGAAAGTAAAACAATAAAGAGCAAGCTGTACATAAATATTGTAAACAAACAAATAAATTCTAAGTTAGAATGGGAAAAGGCATAATTAGGCAATTTTCAAAGGAAAGCTAGAAATTTCTTGATTAAGCTGTGGCTATTTAGATTTTATAAAAATTGACTCTGCTATTCTTATTTCATTTTCATATGAGCCTCTGTATATTATTGAAAAGTTGTCCAAAGAGAATGAACACTTATAATCCATTTCGCAATGGTCTCGTATGCTGGACTGTAAAGGTTTGGACAAGGCTCTGCCAGTTCGGCTGCTAATTCCCTTGTGATCTTGGTAGCGAGAAAAAATGCATTTTTTCGTGGAGCCAATGTAAGCTAATTGGCAATTTGGACAGTTAAACAGGTAAACCACCATTGATTCAAAGGTCTTTTGCAGCTTTTCTTTATGGTTAACAAAACTTTTCATTTTGGAGTAATTATAGAATATTAAATTTGGTTTAATTTGTGGTAGGTATTTACTCAGGATTTCATGTATTCTGATTTTAATATATTTGTTTGTTTCATCATTAAAATAAGGTAATTTTATGAAGAGTTCAACTTTTTTTGGACCAAATTTCTTTGGTTTAGGACAAAATATACTGTTAAGGAAAGTTCTGAGTTTGTAATAGAATATTTTGGATGGGAAACCATTGTTGGAAAAGAATTTCTCCAGGAAACATATTTCCTTATGAAAATTTTCAAAAGATGACGTTAATCTAAACGCTCGGTAAAACATTGTGCTAAATGTGTTTAACTTGAAATTGGCATAGCTTCTACTCAAAAAATTAACTCCGAGTCCTGTGTGAGAAGGTTTTCTGTAAATGTTGGTGTCTATACCGTTATTTGATTTTTTATTAAAATATCTAAAAAGGGGATTTGATTATCCTGTTCTTTTTCTATCGTAAATTTGATTTTTGGATGTTGTGAATTCATGTAATTCAAAAAGTTTTCCGCATCTTCCTTCTTTTTTAATATTATAAATGTATCATCTACGTATCTTCTGTAGTAAAATGGCTTAAAGTCTGATGGACAATTATTTAACCATTTTTCTTCATGATAACAAAGAAAAATATTTGCTAGATTGGCAGATAAAGGTGAACCCATTGTTAAACCCTCTTTTTAATGGAAATTACTACAAACAAAAAGAGGGTTTAGCAATGGGTTCACCTTTATCTGCCACTCTAGCAAATATTTTTTTTTTGTTATCATGAAGAAAAATGGTTAAATAATTGTCCATCAGATTTTAAGCCATTTTACTACAGAAGATACGTAGATGATACATTTATAATATCAAAAAAGAAGGAAGATGCGGAAAACTTTTTGAATTACATGAATTCACAACATCCAAAAATCAAATTTACGATAGAAAGAGATGGAGCTGGGGGGAGAGTGACTGCTCCCCGCACTCTAGTTTTGGGGTGTTTGAATGTGCGTGGATGTAGTACGATAGAGAGTAAAAGATGTGAGATTGGAAGTATGTTTAGAAGTAGAAGGATGGATGTATTAGCCTTGTGTGAGACAAAGATGAAAGGAAAGGGTGAAGTGATGTTTGGTGAAATGTCTGGTAGAGTGTCTGGGATTGAAAGGGGAAGAGCGAGAGAGGGTGTGGCTTTATTGTTGAGTGAATGGATGACAGGTAAAGTAGTGGAATGGAAGGAGATATCATCTAGGTTAATGTGGGTAAGGGTTAGGTTGGGTAGGGAATGTTGGGCGTTTGTCAGTGCGTATGGGCCAGGTAGTGAGAAAAGTGAAAAAGAGCGGAATGAGTTCTGGAAGGAATTAACTAGGTGTGTAGAAGGACTGGGTAGAAGGAATTATGTAGTTGTTATGGGTGACTTAAATGCTAGAGTGGGTGCTGGAGAGGTAGAAGGTGTCATTGGGAAATATGGCGTACCAGGTGAAAATGAGAGTGGTGAGAGACTGGTAGATATGTGTGTTGAACAAGAGATGGTAATAAGTGCTAGCTTTTTTTAAAAAGAAAGATAAAAATAAGTATACATGGGTAAGAGTGGCAAATGGAAGAGTAGTAGAAAGGGCATTAATGGATTATGTGTTGATAACTAAAAGAATGTTTGGAAGATTGAAAGACGTGCACGTGTTTAGGGGTATGGCTAACGGTATGTCTGATAATTTTTTGGTGGAAGGAAAATTAGTTGTAGCAAAAGAGTGGGGGAATAGAGTAGGTGGATGTAAAAGGGAGCTAGTGAGGGTTGAAGAGCTAATAAAACCGGGGGTAAAAAGTAAATATCAGGAAAGGTTGAAAATGGCATATGACGAAGTGAGAGTAAGAGAAACTGGTAATTTAGAGGAGTGGAAGTTAGCAAAAGAAAATTTTGTTGGGATTGCAAGTGATGTATGTGGCAAGAAGGTTGTTGGAGGCAGCATGAGGAAGGGCAGTGAATGGTGGAATGAAGGAGTGAAGGTAAAAGTGGAAGAGAAAAAGAGGGCTTTTGAAGAATGGCTGCAGAGTAATAGTATAGAGAAGTATGAAAAATATAGAGAGCAAAAGGTGGAAGTAAAGCGCAAGGTACGTGAGGCAAAGAGGGCAGCTGACCTGAGGTGGGGTCAGGGACTGGGTCAGTCATATGAAGAGAATAAGAAGAAGTTTTGGAAAGAAGTGAAGAGAGTAAGGAAGGCCGGCGCAAGAATTGAAGAGACAGTGAAAGATGGAAATGGAAGGTTGTTAAAAGGAGAGGAGGCAAGGAAAAGGTGGGCGGAATTTTTTTGAAAGTTTGCTGAATGTTGAGGATGATAGGGAGGCAGATATAATTGCGGTTCCAGGTGTTGAGGTGCCAGTGATGGGAGATGAGAATGAGAGAGAGATTACAATAGAGGAAGTGAGGAGAGCACTAGATGAAACGAGAGTAGGAAAAGCATCGGGTATGGATGGTGTGAAAGCTGAGATGTTGAAGGAAGGGGGTGTGACTGTACTTGAATGGTTGGTGAGATTGTTTAATGTGTGTTTTGTGTTGTCAATGGTACCAGTAGATTGGGTCTATGCATGTATTGTACCACTATATAAGGGTAAGGGAGATGTGCATGAGTGTTGTAAATCAAGAGGTATTAGTTTGTTGAGTGTAGTTGGAAAAGTGTATGGTAGAATACTGATTAATAGGATTAAGGATAAAACAGAGAATGCAATCTTGGAAGTACAGGGTGGTTTTAGAAGAGGTAGGGGTTGTATGAATCAGATTTTTACAGTTAGGCAGATATGCGAGAAATATTTAGCAAAAGGTAAGGAGGTGTATGTTGCGTTTATGGATCTGGAGAAAGCATATGATAGAGTTGATAGGGAAGCAATGTGGAATGTGATGAGGTTATATGGAGTTGGTGGAAGGTTGTTGCAAGCAGTGAAAAGTTTCTACACAGGTAGTAAAGCATGTGTTAGAATAGGAAATGAGGTGAGCGATTGGTTTCCGGTGAGAGTGGGGCTGAGACAGGGATGTGTGATGTCGCCGTGGTTGTTTAACTTGTATGTTGATGGAGTGGTGAGAGAGGTGAATGCTAGAGTGCTTGGACGAGGATTAAAACTGGTAGGCGAGAATGATCATGAATGGGAGGTAAATCAGTTGTTGTTTGCGGATGATACTGTACTGGTAGCAGACACAGAAGAGAAGCTTGACCGACTAGTGACAGAATTTGGAAGGGTGTGTGAGAGAAGGAAGTTGAGAGTTAATGTGGGTAAGAGTAAGGTTATGAGATGTACGAGAAGGGAAGGTGGTGCAAGGTTGAATGTCATGTTGAATGGAGAGTTACTTGAGGAGGTGGATCAGTTTAAGTACTTGGGGTCTGTTGTTGCAGCAAATGGTGGAGTGGAAGCAGATGTACGTCAGAGAGTGAATGAAGGTTGCAAAGTGTTGGGGGCAGTTAAGGGAGTAGTAAAAAATAGAGGATTGGGCATGAATGTAAAGAGAGTTCTATATGAGAAAGTGATA
>NW_027170857.1:15000-17500 GCF_036898095.1 Palaemon carinicauda
ATAATAATAATAATAATAATAATAATAATAATAATAATAATAATAATTACAATTTTAATAATAATAATAATAATAATAATAATAATAATAATAATAATAATAATAATAATAATAATAATAATAATAATAATAATAATAATAATAATAATAATAATAATAATAATTTTAATAATAATAATAATAATAATAATAATAATAATAATAATAATAATAATAATAATAATAATAATAATAATAATAATAATAATAATAATAATAATAATAATAATAATAATAATTTTAATAATAATAATAATAATGATAATAATTTTAATAATAATAATAATAATAATAATAATAATAATAATAATAATAATAATAATAATAATAATAATAATAATAATAATAATAATAATAATAATAATAATAATAATAATAATTTTTTTTTTTTTTTTTTTGTGGCAGCCGTGGCTGAGTGGTTAGAGCGCCCGCCTTGTGAATACCGGAATCAACGATCAACGACCAGCGCGAGTTCGAGTCCCCACCGCGGCCGTGATCCCTTGGGTAAGGATCTTTACCATGATTACCCCAGTGCACTCAGCTGTAAAATGAGTACCTGCCATTGTGTGGTAGGGACCAGCTATGGGTCAAATAGTAAACTCAGAAATGATGAATACAAATGAAGAAATCAACCACAACGACGTGAATGGAACTCCTAGAAATAGAAGGGCTTCGTCCGGCAGTCAGGTATACAACTCAAGGATAAATGAGGATGGTCAGGTACCTGGTGGTCGTCATCAAGAAACTGACCTAAATAGAGATCACGACGAAGAACCAACAGGAGCTACAACAGGAATGCATCAAAGGAAGAAATGGACAAGAGAAGAAAATAAAGAGGTATGGCGATGCTATCTGCAGTCTGATCCAACAGAGAGAGGGTTTCGGAAGAGAATGCACAACATCTGGCAGCTTAGAAACAACTCCCCACTGACTGAGCAGAGATTGGCAGACCAACTACAAAATATAAAGAAGAAAAACTGGTTAACTGCAATTGAAAGAGAAGAACTAGAAAGAGAAAGAGAGCCGAGAGAAGTAATACCGGAACAGAGAGAAGAAATAGCAACCCCAAATGAAAACTCCAGCATTACATCAGCTAATGGTATGAGAATAACTCTAGAGACGGAAAATGAAAGAATGTTAGAACATCTCAACAAAATAAGACAGTGGATGGAAAACGACGGTGAAAGGATAAGAATACCAGCCCTAAAAGCCTACAACCAGAAAAAATTGAAAGAGAAAACGAAAGAAGTCAACGAAATGCTAAGACTAGTCCAGACCAGGAACATTACGGAAGTAAATAACCTTGCATATGCCGGAGCAAGGATGGTTGTCGAGCTCATGGAGATAAGAATACCAACTCTGGAATCCAATGAGCGAAGTCAAAATGTAAGACAGCCTCCCTGGAAAAGGAGATTGGAAGGACAAATAACAGAGATGAGGGCTGACTTGAGTAAGCTGAAAGATATGGCAGAAAACAAATTGAGAAACCAAAAAATACGCGCAAAATTGAATGATGTATACAAAGTACAAGAGAAAGGCTTGAATAATATCATTGAAGATCTAAAACAAAGAATAAAGGCTAAGGCTCATAAAATCCAGAGATATGTAAACAGAAATAAAGGATATCAGCAGAATAAACTCTTCCAAACAAATCAAAAACGCCTATACAGCCAACTAAAAGGCGAAGATAACCATCAAGAGAGCCCAGAAGCTGAACCATCTAAGAGACTCTGGGAAGGCATATGGAATAACCCAGTAGTCCACAATAAACACGCAGAGTGGCTACAGGACATCAAAAGGGAAGAAAATGGAAGGGTTAAGCAAATATGCGCTGATATCACAACTGAGGTTGTAAGAAAACAGCTTAGGAAAATTCCGAACTGGAAAGCATCGGGCCCCGATGAAGTTCATGGTTACTGGCTCAAAAACTTCAGAGCCATACATGAGAGAATGGCTGAACAACTCCAGCATTGTATCCAGTACCACCAAGCACCTCAATGGATGACCACAGGCAGGACTTGTCTAATACAAAAAGACAAAAGTAAAGGTAATATACCAAGCAACTACCGACCAATTACCTGCCTACCAATAATGTGGAAGCTCCTAACAGGCATTATCAGCGAACGGCTGTACATCTACCTAGAGGAAACAAATACCATTCCCAGCCAGCAAAAAGGATGTAGGAAGAAATGCAGAGGCACAAAGGACCAGCTCCTCATTGACAAAATGGTAATGACAAACAGCAAGAGAAGGAAAACCAACCTTAGCATGGCATGGATAGATTACAAAAAAGCCTTCGACATGATACCACACTCATGGCTGATAGAATGCTTGAATATATATGGTGCTGAGGAGAACACCATCACCTTCCTCCGGAATACAATGCAAAACTGGAAGACAGTGCTTACATGCTCTGGAAAACAGCTAGCCGACGTAAATATCAGGAGAGGAATCTTCCAAG
>NW_027170858.1:22500-24562 GCF_036898095.1 Palaemon carinicauda
TCTCGCTTTCACAAAGGTATCGTCTATGTACCTAAAGTACAAAAAGGGGCATTCTACACGGGAGAACACTCTCTCTTCTACAATTCCCATGTAAAAGTTCGCGAATAGGACTCCCAGGGGTGAGCCCATCGCTACACCATCCTTCTGTAAGTAGGTATGCCCTCGATGGGTGGTAAAGGGGGCCCTCTTCGTACAGATGGCTAGGAGGGTCCGAAGGGCTGGTTCAGGGATGTTCAGAGATGGTGTAGAGTCGTCCCTATAGACCCTATCTGAGATAAGGTCTATGGTTTCGTCCACAGGCACGTTTGTGAATAAAGACTCTACATCCATCGATGCAATAACTCCATCACACGTAGAGTCCTTAATTTTATCCAGGAATTCAGTGGATGAAGCTACACAGTAACGATTTGGAATGTAGGGCGTCAGGATGGCATTCAGTCGTTTGGCAAGCTGGTAAGTCGGAGTAGGGCATTGACTTATAATGGGGCGTAGGGGGTTGCCCTGCTTGTGGGTTTTCACATTGCCATAAAGGTAGCCCGGCCAGAAATCCCCTGAAATAACTGGTAGGTGCATGGCATTGGTTGCTGCATTCACGGCCTCGATGGTTTTGTTAGCCTCTTTCTTGATTTCTTCGATAGGGTTTCTGGTGAGGCGCACAAATTTTGAGGAATCAGCCAGGATGTCGTCAAGTTTCTTGTGGTATTCCTCTGTGTCAATAAGCACAAAGGCAGCAGTCTTGTCTGCCCTACGAACAGTAACACCAGCAACCTGCTTAAGTTCCTTGGCAGCTGCCTTCATATCCTGGGTGACGATACCACTGGTGTAACGACCCCTCTCTGTGAGGGCCTCAGCAAGAAGCAAGGGCTGGAGGGCATCAGTAGTCCGCAGGGTGCCACGATCTTGAAGGGCGAGGATTGAGTCAAGTAGCAGCTCGACCTCGAGGCGTTTATCAGTGGGCCTTGGTCTGGTCACGTAGTGGCAGTTGAGGCCCATCTTGAGAATTTGTTCCTGTGCAGGAGTCGGGGTATACCCCGAGATATTGATGTACTCCTGGCGTTCCTGTGGTATACGAAGTTTGCCACCGTTGAGGTTGATCAATTTCTTCAGGATGGTGCGGGTCCTCTTCTGCATGTCTCTCTTCTTAAGGATTCGGAGGGCATGGGTAATGTTGTCAGGGTAGATCAGGCCACCCCCGATGTCCTCGTCCTCTCTCTGTTGGCTGGTAGGGTCGAATTCTGGGTTGTCATCGACATGTTCTCGGGAGTCCTCATCAGGGGCGTCCTCATCTTCGTTAGGGTCGCTGTCAGGTTCAGGAGGGGTGTCTGGATCGGTACTGTCTTCATTCTGCTCTGCTCTTCTTTCCCTGGTGTTGACCCATTCCTCCCCGAGATGGGTCCGGAGGGCTGTGAGCTCGTCCTTCAGCGCCTGCTTCTGTTGGAGCTGCCTCTGGAGGAGGCTACGTCTGTAGGCACGGGTACCAGGATCATTTTGGGCCGACGGGTCGAACAGCTGGACTTCGGTATATCGTGGTAGGAGACCCTCTTTTAGGCAGGTTGAGTTAAAAGTAATGGCTGCATCGGCAGAGTTTATTTTCTTATCCAATTTTTCTATTTTCCGGATAATTCTCTTCTCTAGAGCACTGCAATCAGCCAGCAGACTTGAAAAATTCATCAGTCGGGTGAATGACAAAATCGGGAAGACTTTTCAAGTATATTCTCACAAAATACAAGTAAAACTTTTGGTACAAAATAGTAAAAACTACGACGCGTTTCGAGGATAAGTCCTTCCTCTTCATCAGGTAGAGAGTGAGGTGGTTGCTGCAGTCGGGTGGTATTTATACCCAGGATCAGGATTACAAGTGAAAGGGCTGGAATTTTCATTGGTTTTCATTGGTTGATCGGAGCTGATATGGTATGGTGCCTGATGTACGATGATCTCGGCCGGGAATACCAGTCTGTGACGTCATCGGGGGACCTGAGTTTTGATTGGCTGAGGCGCGCTCTGAGCCAGCCAGGCTGCTCTCCCGCTCAGAAAAGTGTCCCACGTGGCTGAGATCATTTCC
>NW_027170860.1:10000-12500 GCF_036898095.1 Palaemon carinicauda
GAGTTATTCTACGGTGTGGTGGATGAGATGGAGGTGCAGCAGTTTCCCATCTGTTATTATCTTAAGGATGGGTTGCTTATGAGGAATCATATACTTGCCGTTATCCCTGGGATTGCCGAATGGGGTATGTGCTATCAAATATTGATTCCAGCACCTTGTAGAAGAAAGGTGATTACCATAATATAAGAGAAAGGACAAATGGAAATTAGGAAGATGAAGGAAAAAGTTATGAAACACTTTTTCTGGCCTGGCATGCATAAGGATGTGACCAAGTGTTGCAGTGCATGTCACATATTTCAGATGTCTGGAAACCCTAACGAGTACATCAAGAAAGCTCCCTTACATCCAAATGAAGTGCGAGAAGAACCCTTCAGTAAGGTAATGATCGACATTGTGGGACCGTTACCAATAACGAACAAAGGTGACGAATATATGGTCAAAGTGATCGTCAAGAATTTGCTACATTTTTTTTTACCAAATTTTTTTTTCCGGAAATGGTTCAGTGTGACCGAGGAACAAATTTCATGTCAGAATTGTTTAAGGAAATGATATAACTATTAGATGTGAAACAACAACTCTCTACTGGTAATCACCCGGAGACCCAAGGTGCATTAGATAGATTTCATCAAACCAAAAAGAGTATTTTAACAAGATACTACAACGAAACCTGAAGAGAATGAGACATCGTACCACCATTAATATTATTTTAGATATGCAATGCTTATCAAGAAAGCACGGGATGTAACCAGAATGAAATGCTGTTTAGACGAGAAGTAAGAGGACCAATTAAAATGTTGGAGGATGGAATTGAATCGGAAGAAGAATACGTAAAAAAATCAGAAAAGCGATTGGTTAGATAAGAAGATTTTCCCTAAAAAACATGAAAATGAGCCAAGTTAAAATGAAGAAAAGATTTGATATGCAAAGTAAGGAATGACAGTTTGCGGTAGGACAACAGGTGATGTTTTTCTTACCGATAAGAAGATTCCCATTCACCGAAGAGTTGCATGACCCTTACGGATTTGGAGAAAATCAGTGATCTGACCTATGTTATCAAAACCTCAGGAAGAGGGAAAAGTCAAAGGAAAAGATATGTTAAACTAATTAAACAGTACATGTGTGAATACGAGACTGAAGCTGGGAAAGTCAAAGGAAAGTATATGTTAAACTAATTAAACTGTACTTATGAGAATACGAGAGTGAAGCTTCACAGGTGTATATGTCACAAACCATTCCATCCAAATGAAGACAATGACGGATATGTGGTAGGGGAGGTAAGCAAAGTGAATAATTGGTCTATCATTCGGAACCAACTCATTTGAACAAGGAACCAACTCATTTGAACAAGGAACCAACTCATTTGAACAAGGGACAACAAGTAGAATTATGCTGATCGAATAGAAGTTTCCAATAAATTGGCTCGTACATCCCAAAACCACCCAACTTGACGAAGCATGAGATAAACCTTGACACCACGGAATGATCCTTCAAAGAGCGAGCTTATCGACTGTTGCCGTATCACCAAATACTCAGGAGAAAAGAAGTGACCTATTTGTTACCTAATGGATTAGCTGATCAAAGCTCTAGTCCTTACATTTTTTGATACTTGCTTGTGAAAAAAACTAGACGGATATTTCAGGAGGTGTAAAGACTACTAAAAGTGGAATTCCATCAGTTTGCCCGATAATTATCCATTGCTGCTCATAGACCGACTACACGACAAAATAGGACAAGTGAGGTTCATCTCAAAGATCGACTTGTTAAAAGGTTGTTATTAAATTCATATAGGCGACAACTCAAAGTTGTTATCAGCTTTTATAACTACGTTTGGGTCATAATAACGCACAGTCATGACATTTGGTCTAATGAACCCACCTGATACCTTTCAACGAGTAATGGATAAATGGATAACCTTCTAAGATCAATTGAAGGAGTAGTCATATATCTCAACGATATTATGATATATTCATCAAACTTGGAAGAACTTCTCCGAATCCTGGAGAAATTATTTCAAAAGCTATGACGAGCATACCTAACAATTAACCTGGAGACGACTAAATTTGGAAAGACAACAGTTCGGTACTTGGGATTTGGAGTCGGATGAGGATAAATCGGCCAGGTAGCCGCGAAGAATAAAAGAATAAGTAAATCCTTGCCCATCCCAACTAGAAAGAATTTGAGACGATTTCTAGGAATTGCCAGTACTTTTCAGCTGTGGTCGCTCCCTTGACGGATTCGACTAGCCCCAAGAAAAAAAATTGCATGGACCACCGATTGAAAGGAATGATTTAGTTGCATAAAAGCCATGTTAACATAAAAAGCGATACGGCAAGGACCAAATTTCAAAATGAAATTCCTGATCCAAGTTAATGCGTTGGACAATGGGATTGGAGCTGTCCTATTACAAGAAGGCAGGGAAGGAATTCTTAACCCGGTCAGTTTTAGGTTGTCAACGGTGAAGAAACTTCAACGACCTACTTGACAGATGGAAATGAATCTA
>NW_027170860.1:17500-20000 GCF_036898095.1 Palaemon carinicauda
TTATCCACATATGGCTCTAAAGTAATCTCTCATAGTCTCATTTCTAGTCCTGTCCTGCAATTTAACTAACAATATTCTTCTGAGGGCCTTGCTCTCAAATATACAAAATTTGTATTTTAATTTTTCATTGTCATACCATGATTCATGTACACCTGGTAACACAGATCTCACTAAACTGATATATAACATGATTTCTTATATGTAATTTCAGGCTATTTGATTTTCCAATTATACTCCATTTTCTGGTTTGGCCTTTTCAATATTGCATTAAACTCAACATCTAAAGATCCTGTATTAGAGATCATAGTTCCTTAATATTCTAATGATTCTACCTCATTAATCCTTTCTCCTTCCAATGATCGTATATTCCGTTCTCATTATATCTCCGTTTCTTCTATTCACCCTGAGTCCAAACTCATGTGACCTTTCTTGCTTTCCAGAAAGCACTTTTTGTAAGTCCTGTGTTGTTCTACTATAAAGGTCAGCGTCATCAGTATAAGCTAGGTAAGCTACTCTCTTGTTACCAATCCAGGCCAATCCTGCTCCATCATCCCCAACTGTTCTATGCATTATAAATCCATGATGAAATTAAACAAGATGGGTGTCAACATATTCCCTTAGAGTACTCCACTATTCCCTGAAAATTTATTTGATAGGACTCAAGTAACATTACCTTTACACTTGCTATGTTCATGGACAGACTCAATTAAATTTACCTATTCGAGAGGAACTTCATATGAACGCGAGGCTCTCTAAAAAATTGGTCGATGCATACTATCAAAGGCTTTTTCATAGTCCACAAATGCCATCAAAAGTGAATTTCTATATCCTACACACTCTTTAGCACCATTTCTTAAAATCAATATTTGGTCAGTATAACTTCTACCTTTTCTAAATCTTACTTGTTCAACTCTTAGCATTTTATCAATATTTCTATCTAGTCTCCTTAGAATGAGCATACTATATATTTCCATGTCAACTGACATAAGTGTGATACCTCTGTAATTATTACATTTGGTAAGATATAATTTTTCTGCCACTTTTCCCAACCCTCCTAGCTCCCATTCATCAGGTTTTGACACTTCACACCACATTCTATATAGTCATCACGTAAGTATTCATGGAGTCACTTAATTTTCGGTCAATATCATCTCAGCAGTTATTCCATCGTATCCAGGGGCTCCCCATCTCTTTAGATTTTAATGATAGCTTCAACCTAAAACATACTGAACTCATTCATGATCCTATTAATTTCTTCCTCAGATTAAGGTATATCAATTAAAATTCCCTTCATTTCTCCTATTCATGACCTCACTAAAATGTTTCATCCCTCGTTGCCATTCTTCATCCTTCATCATCTGCTGTTTTAATGGGTATATGCTTCTTCTTTGCCCCAGTACAGATTTCATTTATAATTCTGTGAGTAATTCTTAAAACATAGACTCTCCATGAATTAATAGCTTTGTCAGCCTTATCTGCTTTCTTGTCTAAATATCTTCTCTGGTCATCTCTGGAATTTCTTTTAACGTTTTTATCAATACTGGAATACTTAGCATGCTCTAACTTGTAATTTTCCTTACTTCCTCGAAAAATTTTAATGATCAATCTCTTTTTTAGCATATTTTTTTTTTATAGTATCCCAGGTATCACATAATATCCATGGTTTTCTTCTTATGACAGCATGTCCCAAAATTTCACTTCCAACTGACTGATATGTGCTTTGATATTACACAATTCTTTATTAATTGTCTGCTCTTAGTCTCTTAGAGTCCCCGATACTGCGAATTGATTTCTACAGCTTAGTTGTATCGAACTTAGGTATTCTATCTACTGTACATATCTGTTGGGTGCTGGTTTAATTTCAATGTACCAATATCTGCACCACTATAGCTTCGGAGTCCTTTTTCCCTCTTTATTAATGTCTTTGTGATCTATTTTTTTTTGTTAATTGCCACATGGTTAAGTCCTTGTATATTTCCTGATATTCTTGTGCTAGAAAAGAGTACCTCCAAAAACAATATTGTTTGCTAAAAAGAAACTTATAAAGTGTAACTCATTTTCATTTGTAACTTCGCAAAGTTTGAAGAAAGATCTGGCAGTGATTTTAAACTTCTGAAAGAGTTGCAAACGTTTAGAAGCTGTGCATTGAGTGTATGTGATGATATAGCCAGTGATTCTAGCCTTCTGGAACCGTTCTAAACGCTGTAGAGGCTGCACAGTAAGTGCAAGTGGCTGTGTACCTATCCCATCTTCTATACCTTGATTACTACTTCGAACTTTAGAATTGAAGTCACCAGTACACTCAGCAGTTTTCATTGTATTCACTTTTCCTTTCTTCAGGGCCATCATTTGTTGGTGCATAACACACTATAATGCTCATATTGCACAGCTTTGATTTATTTTTTTCAAGTAACAATTTTCTATTTACAGCTCTCTATTCTGTTAATACCTTTCATGGTTTTGGTGTCATCATCATTTCTACCCGTTTTCTTCCATTTCC
>NW_027170860.1:25000-55000 GCF_036898095.1 Palaemon carinicauda
AGTTCAATGCTCCTTCGATTTCTTTTTCCTCTTCGTCCACTTGTCCCCTTATCTGTTGTTCCTCTTCGCTCAAGCTTAATCGTGAGTTCGCTTCTCATGTATCATCAAGGGAATCCTTACCTTCAGAAAACAAATCTGCCAAATCATTTCTTCAAGGTCCATTTTTTCCTTATCCTCTTGTCCGCTCGTCTGTCGTTCCTCATCGCCTGAGCTTACTTGGGACTTATCCTCTTGCAAAATATCAAGAAAATCCTCTTCTTTCGTAAACAAATCTTTTAAGTAAATCGCTCCTTCGATTTTTCCTTCTTATTCGGCAGCCACTTCCTTATTCATACTCCTAGTCATCACACCACTAGGAAACACAGACGGGTAGTCCATCTTGAGTCCACTCGTTGGACTATATTTTAAAGGTTTCTCCGTTATAATGGGACAAGGCATGAATAGCGCTCCATCAACATCATTACCCAGCAGGAAGTTTACTCCTTCGACAGCCATTGAATCCTTCACCACAAAGTCAAAATTACCTGTCACCAACTCACATGACAGTTTTAAATGGTAGATGGGCTGACTTCCTCACCTCCAATTCCCTTCAAAATATTTGAGCCCCCTGTGTGAGACTGTTCTACCAATGGGTTTACTCCCCGTGGTTACAACCCATGTCGCGCAATATCCTGACTGAGCTTCCCTCACTCTCCTCTATTGCTGCTAGCTTAGCTTCATAAACATATGGTTTAAACGCATCCATGCTGTTTGGGTTCATCCCCTTCATCGTGTAATCGGTAGATGGTTCATTTTTCTCTCTGTTCTTTCCCGATTGCTTCTGAGTCTTTGCATTTTGTGATGTCAAATTATCTTTAATCACTTGGACGACGGATTTCCGTTGGTTTGATCCACATGCCTTACTGATATGGCCTCTCTTGCTACACTTAAAGCAGGAAATATCAACCATCTGTACTTCTTTCACGATATTTGAAGGAGGATGATTCGATATTTGTTGCTATGGTACTATCCCATTCCCCTTAGGGACAGTAACAGTGCTACTTCCGTTGTAACTGTTAAACTTGTGCCCATAGTTATTTCCGAACTGGTTTCCACGGTTCTGCGAATACGTGATACTTTGTCGGAACGATGGTTGAAATTTCATGCCCGAGGAGGGTTTAAGACGGATAATATTATAATCATTACTCAACGAAGCAGCTTTCTCCAGTTTCTTCATATCTCCCTTTCTCAAGTACGTTCGAGTGTGTTCAGGAATTCTGCGTAGAAACTGTTCTAGTATTATCAATTCTTCTAAATCAGCCTTCACCTTTACTTTAGCAGCCTCTGTTCATCTCTTGAAACATTGGAGTATCTTATAAGCGTAATCCAGGAGAGCCATTTTTTCGTCCTTTCTTAAACTTCGGAACCTTTCATTTTAATATTCAGGGGTCATCCGATACAATTGCGGCATGCTACTCTTCACTCCATCCTCTGATCCTGAGATAAGGATAAGTAATCACTGTGGCCCATCCCAAAGAGCACACTCTGCAATAAAACAAAACATTTATCTTCTGTCCATTTCATCATCGCTGCAACCGTTTCGAAATAATCCAAGAACTCGTTTGGCGACTCTTCTGTGAACCTTGGAATTAACCTCGGGGATTCCGACACATTAGATAGGGTTTAATGCCTAGCAGGAGTCATCTCTGTCTCTGCCTGTTCTTTCAGCTGGGTACGGGCGTGCAAAAGTTCCAACTCCCCCCTATACCTCACTTTTTCCATCTCTTTTCCTTCCTCTTTTCTCTGTTTTTCTTCCTGTCTTACAATCTTTTTCTCTTCTTTTTCTTTCTTTGCTTCCATTTCCTTTGCACGTAGTCTTTCTTCCCTCTCATCGTCTTCTCGCCTTGCTTCCATCTCCTTCACATGCCTTCTTTCTTCTCTATCTTTTTCTTCCTGTATTCTCTCTCTTTCATCTCGTTCTGCCATTATCTTCGACCTAATTAAATTTTCTTCCACTGCAATTCATTGAATCTTATCTTCTACATCCTTATCTGCTTTCATGCCTTCAGTTTGACGTCAACCAGTCCTTGCTTTGCTAAAAATTCTTCCTTAGCTTCCTCCAACAGTTCAGGAGCTTCCACAATATTCTTTTTCGACAACTTTCCTAAGTTTATCAATGTCTCTAAAGCTAAATACTTAATTTGGGCCTTATTATTTCCACTCGTAGCATGTTCCTCACATGCCATTAAGATTGAGAGTCACTGAGCTTTAGTTACCTTTGGTTTCCGACAATTCATGAACAATTGGGTAACTTAAAAACTCTTCGATATTAAACTGTGTCATTTTGTATTTTTTCGATAATTTAATGCCTCTCTAAAAAATAATATGCTGACAATACTCAAAATCCTATCAACACTACCATTCGAAAACCATTAATCAAAAACACGGCCCAGTTATCACTAATGTGAAAAACAGACTCGCTGGATCCCAAGGGTCTGGTCATCAAAATATATTATACGATATGGTTCACGGGTTTGGACACCTAAAATATATTATATGATATGACTCTCTAGTCTAGCCAATAATATAATATATTATACTATGACTCATGACTAGGAAACAGAAATATAATATTATATATACTACGAATTGCATGTTAATCAACCTCTCGAAATCTAAACTCCCTTGTTTACTTTTACATTAAAACTATTACGCTTTAAAACATCAATACATGACTTATTAGACCATTAAATAACTCCCAGAAATCATTATATAAAACATTGAATATGCAAAGGACTCTTAAGCACACTCACAATTAATCAGGGTAATTACTCTTAAGTATCATTAAACTGTATATAAAACTCACGATGGTTCTTAACAGGAATATGACCAGAATCTTGTGTTAAATAATTATGTTTGGAATAAAAATTCTTTGAAAGAATTTACACAATAATAAAATAAGTCATCGGGAAAAAATTTAAGTATGAAAAATACATAGAGTCAGACATAAATGTTACGATCTGAAATTATATAATAACTTGAGTTGAACTATTATGTCTGAATAAAACTTAACCTAACAGAAGAAGTAAGGCAATGAAAATAATACAAATGCTTGAAATAATTATGAAATAATACCATGTTTAAATTTCACTCTTCATGAATAATAGTAAAGCAGAACTCTTTACATAACCAACCCTGCCTACAGGGCTGTTTTTTTAAAACGTTATACAATGCCAACACTCACCCTAATACAATGAGCTCAAAATTACCTTTTAGTCTTGCGTATTTCTCGATACGTGATTTGCTTTGTGGCACAGGGTCACTTAGAAGAGGACAAAATAACGTAAAGATCATTTTCGACAATACACTGGGTTACCTGCGGGAGAGAGAGAGGTGGGAAGGAGGTTATTTTCAGGCTACAGTTTTAACTCAATCTGAATGTCTGTTTGTCTCTGACGGTAACCTAACCTTGGTCACCTTTACATATGAAACCTGGCTAATTCCAGAAAGTTCCAAATTATTTTGAAAGCGTAGCGTCTGCCTAAGGGCATCAGAGTTTCTAACTAGATAAAAATGGCAAGAGGCAAGGGGGGTGGGTTTTTTAGGCAACTCTTAGATACACACCAACTCATCCGCGAGACGACTATTTCTGCTAGCTCCTCCTACCTATATTTCCCGGAATAGAAAAAAAGATAACATCCCCTCCCCTGCCTTTAGCGAATTCTCTGATTTGAAGTACGTGGTAAAGATTCTTCCAAAGCACATGTCCCTGAACATTCTCTTTCTCACATGACACCATACTTCATAAATTATAAAAGAATATTACCAAAGCCCTTTTTCCTATCTTGCATGAATCCTACAACACTTTTAAAAAGTTTACATGAGACTTCGTAGCAAACATAGGTGACTTATGAGAGGACACACTGATGTGATGAACACCTCTGGCGATACACTGGGTTACATGCGGTAGAGAGCCAGAAGGGAAGGAGGCTATTTTCAGGCTGAAATTCTAACTTGATTCGTATGTCTGTCTGTCTTTGACGGTAACCTAACCTTGGTCACCTTTTTATACGAAACTTGGCTAATTCCAGAGGGTTCCAAATTATCAGGGAAGCGTAGCCTTTACCTAGGGCGTCAGAGTTTCCAACTAGTTAAAAATGTCAAAAGGCCAATCACGGGGGTTTCAGGTAACTCTCAGATACACACCAACGCACCCACGAGATGACTCTAGTTCCGCCTACCTATTGTCCCCGAAATATAAAAGAGATAGCCTCCCCTCGCCGGCCATTGACAAAGTTTCTAATTCAAAGCACATGGTAATGAATCGCCCAAAGCACATGGTTAAGAATCTTTCAATGCACATGTCACTGAATATTCTCTCTATAACATGACGCAATAGTTCATAAAATATATAAGAACAGTACATATGCCCTTGTACTTATCTGACACTAATCCTTAAACACTTTCAAATAGACTACGTAAGAATTCGTAGCAAACAAATGTGAAATAAAAAGGTAATTCTTAAAAAATTTGTAAATTCACATATTTCAACTTAGATAAAAAAAGTACCATGAAATTTACGACCGATGTTTTACGTAATTTATATAAAATACTTATAAGTACATGTGAGGGGCTTATTTTACAGGCTATGTATCATCTCTTAAATGCACAAATGAAAACAGTACATGAAATATGTATAAAATCATCAATATAATACGATAGTTACCCTACAGTAGACCAGCTTCGTAAGAATATATATATATATATATATATATATATATATATATATATATATATATATATATATATATATATATATATATATATATATATATATATATATATATATATATATATATATATATATATATATATATATATATATATATATATATATATATATATATATATATATATACATACACGATATTACCTTTCCCACTATAAATGACGAAACACCATAGCCGGCTACAAATGTAGGCAATCATTAGGATGAGTAAGTGAAACAAGGCATGGAATGATGCAAAGAAATATCAGTGGATGGATTAACTGTTGATTCATTAATAAAAGGGAGAGATTTAATTGTAGTAAAACTGGCTGAACTTTACACAAAATCTCTGCACTAAAGTTCTGTAACTATAACTTGGAAAAATATTATCATTATCCTAAAAAAAAAAAGACATGAGACCTCTAAATGAGTTTGCTCTCCGTAATATATAGATTATTTACACAGATTATATTAGGTCGAATAAGATGGTAGCTAAAATTAATGAAAAAATTAACATAGTATGACAAACCAAAATGTATGGCATATTATCATAATTATTATTATTATTAGCCAAGCTACAACCCTAGTTGGAAAAGCTAGATACTATAAGCCCAAGGACTCATATAGGGAAAAATAGCTCAGTGAGGAAAGGAAATAAGGAAATAAATAAATGATGAGAATAAGTTAATAATAAAAGATTCTAAAAAAAGTAACACTGTCAAAACAGATATGTCCTATATAAACTATTAACAACGTCAAAAACAGATATGTCATACATAAACTATAAAAAGACTCATGTCAGCCTGGTCAACATGAAAACATTTGCTCCAACTTTTAACTTTTGAAGTTCTACTGATTCAACTACCCGATTAGGAAGATCATTCCACAACTTGGTATCAGCTGGAATAAAACTTCTAGAGTACTGTGTAGTATTGGGCCTCATGATGGAGAAAGCTTGGCTATTAAAATTAACTGCCTGCCTAGTATTACGAACAGGATAGAATTGTCCAGGGAGATCTGAATGTAAAGGATGGTCAGAGTCAGGAAAAATCTTATGCAACATGCATAATGAACTAATTGAACGATGGTGCAAAAGTTTAATATCTAGATCAGGAATAAGAAATTTGATAGACCGTAAGTTTCTGTCCAACAAATTAAGATGAGAATCAGCAGCTGAACACCAGACAGGAGAACAATTCTTAAAACAAGGTAGAATGAAAAAATTAATACACTTCTTCAGAATAGATTGATCACCCAAAATCTTGTAAGACTTTCTCAATAAGCGAATTTTTTGTGCAATTGAAGAACACACAGACCTAATGTGTTTCTCAATAGTAAATTCTCTGTCGAGAATCACACCTAAAATTTTAAAAGAGTCATACAAATTTGAAGAAACATTATCAATACTGAGATCCGGATGTTGAGGAGCCATCGTCCTTGACCTACTTACAATCATACTTTGAATTTTGTTAGGATTCAACTTCATACCCCATAATTTGCGCCATGCACCAATTTTAGCTAAATCTCTATTAAGGGATTCACTAACCACAGATCTACATTCAGGGGATGGAATTGGTGCGAAGAGAGTAGCATCATCTGCATATGTAACAAGCTTGTTTTCTAGGCCAAACCACTTGTCATGTGTATATAGTATGAAAAGTAATGGTCCAAGTACACTATCCTGTGGAACACCGGATATCACATTCCTATACTTACTATGTTGCCCATCAACAACAACTCTTTGAGATCTATTACTTGAAAAAATCAATAATAATGCTAAGAAATGACCTACCCACTCCCAACTGTTTGAGTTTGAAAAAAAGGGCCTCATGATTAACACTGTCATAGGTAGCACTAAAATCAAGGCCAATCATACGAATTTCCTGACCAAAATCAAGGCATTTCTGTAGAGCATTGGAGATTGTAAGAAGGGCATCACATGCTCCAAGGATTTTACGAAATCCAAATTGCAAACTAGGGAATAAATTATTACCTTCAGCAAACCTAGGAAGACTTTTTGCCAGAAGACGTTAAGACTTTTTAGATAATATGGGAGTTATGGAAATTGGGCGGTAATCAGTGCGACTTGAGCTACCACAAACACATTTACATAGAGGAGTAACATTACCAATTCTCCAACAAGTGCTAAAAGCTCCTCCTCTTGCTAACTTGCGCAAAATAACAGATAACTATAAGAAAGATTTACATTCTGTCAAAACCTTATCAGTAATGGAAGACCTTCAAAGAATAGGAATAGGTGAATACTATGGTAAAACACTTAAATATATCTCTTCAGAAAATACATCAATCCTAAAACTACATAAAGTTGGCAAAAAAATTACATTTGGGAAAGGAGTTAGACACGGAGACCTAATCTCTCCTAAATCATTCACAGCATACCTAGAAGATGTTGTTGAACATTCTCATTGAAAAAATCATTAAGATTTGTAGATGACATTTTTAATCATGGCTGAATTTAAAAGATGATAGAATTTATAATAGAAAAAGCCAAAACAAAAATATATGACTGAAACTGAATAGGTGAAAACTAAGATATTTATCAAAGCAGAGGCAACAAATAATCGTTATAAATGAGCCTGTAGAAATTGTTTATAGGGCAGATATTCATTGTTTCCTCAGGACACGAGACCGAAATTATAGGAATGATATGCATAGGAGGGAGACCTTTTGGTAATATGAGACTATGAAAAGTATAATTCCACTTTTTTCTAAAAACAATAGTATTGAATCAGACAGTCCTGCAGATAATAGCAAATGCATAAAAAAACTTAGAGCCTTACTAAAACCTCAGAGCATTAACTAGTTACAACTCAAAGAGTTATGAAATGAATGCTTATTGGAATAAAACTAACATAGAAAAAAAGAGGCAACATGGATACAAGAGAAAACAAAAGTGACGAATGTTCTAATAATATGAAAGAAAAATAAATGGACATGGCCATGACATAGAATGAGGATGACAGATAATAGATCGGTATGAAGAATAACTGAATGGGTCCCTACACATTGCAGATGAAGCATGGAAAGGAAGAAAACACGAATGATTGATGAACTTGGAAAATATAAGGGTCTTGTTGCCCATAGAAAGACCATAAACAGCCGCAAGTGGAAGGTCATGTCTGAGACTTTTATTCTGCAGTGCACTATTGACGGCTGATGATGATGATTAGAAACATGAAAAGCAATCTTTCAAGGTTTTCTAACCTATCTAACAATAAAAAGGTAAAACAACATACCTTCAATAATATCAACAGTCTTACTCGCTACAAACAACCGTTAACTATTTACCACCCTCTCTCTCTCTCTCTCTCTCTCTCTCTCTCTCTCTCTCTCTCTCTCTCTCTCTCTCTCTCTCTCTCTCTCTCTGAAGGATTTGGTACACAAAAGGAAAACTTAGGTTTAAAAGAGCAAATAAAAAAAAACGATATCTCACAGCGTCATACAGTCCGGACTCAGCAGTGTCTCACCTCAGGCCCGTATACATTATATATAATATATATGAATATATATATATATATATATATATATATATATATATATATATATATGTATATATATATATATATATATATATATATATATATATATATATATATATATATATATATATATATATATATATACATTATATATAATATATATATATATATATATATATATATATATATATATATATATATATATATAGTCAATAAATGTAAATACCTTGGTCTAGAAGGTTATGTCCCTCATTTCTGGACTTACTATTTGGTGTTTCTTTTAAGTTACCATTATCTTAGAGGCTGTAATTATATTAGCAGTTAAAATACAGATTTATATATATATCTTATGTATGTCTTGGGTTAACTGAAAGTTTTTAGAAACCAAATACCTGCAAATATAGTCAGGGTGAGGTTCTTTTTTCCCTCTAATCTAAGATTAGGGGGAACCAGCCACTGTCTGCATATGAATAGCAAACTGCTCCACAGCGGGAAAAATAACAAGGTCATATTTGATATGAGAAATCTCTCACCCAATGAACAAAGCTTAAACTTCTGTTTACAGATTATGGGTTTTGAAGAAGCCCTAAAGATATTACAACCCGAACTCTATCAAATTTGGTGAAAATATAAAAAGATTTTATCCCCAACCGAATTTTTAGTTCGTCCCAAAAGGAAAAAGCGAATGTTTATTGCCTCAAATTATGCTCCGATACCAGATAGTTAAAATATTGGTTCTTAATCGTTATGGATTGTCTAAATCAAAACAAGGACAAAACAATAACCACTTTCCATATTGGATGTATTTTTTTTTTTCTTGCAGATTAATATGACAGTGTTTACGTTGATGTCAATTACCTTAATTATTCTGTAACTTTAATTTCATTGATAAAAAGCCACCCACAAACCAACGACAGAAATACTATACATTTATCAGTAAAAAAAATATACATATATAAATTTTTAGAATAGGCAGGACAGCAATTACAGTCATTATATCCTCCCTTAGCCAAGAGACGGAATCTTTACATCACTTTGATAGAAAGTCAAAGGTAAAAAAGAAACAAATAAATTTACTTCAAAATCTGCAGAACAAAATCTTCAGTTCAGAACTCTTAATCAACGGAAGTAGTTTTTTTTCAATTAAGCAGTAAAATTGTAAAACTCACTAACCCAAAGGAATTGTTGGAAACATGAACGTTTTCAATTTGGCGGTCGAGAATTTCTGTGAAAATGTTTCATAATGAACTTCTTTGTTCCTCCGTATAGGTGTGGGCCAGTGAAAAGACATTGTTTGTTTTCAGGATTGTAATAATGCTCAAACAAATAAGAAGACTAAATACTTTCTGAAAAAAAAAAAAAAATAGCAGTGAGATAATTGGAAAATATCTTATATAATACCCTTGTTACCGGGAAAATTGTTGTTCGAATATCTAATCTCTCTCTCTCTCTCTCTCTCTCTCTCTCTCTCTCTCTCTCTCTCTCTCTCTCTCTCTCTCTCTCTCTCTCTCTCTCTCTCACTAGATTCATTAGTCCGTCTTTTTACTTCGGTTTTCCCCGTCTTTCAATACAGTTACACCGGAATCTTACAAAACCGTAGGAACTTTTAACAATGCTTCTCCTTTATTTCCCACTAATGCAAATACCAACGTTATTTCCTTTCAATCGTCGTCTTCTCTTTAAGATTTGAGTTAATATTTTCAAAACAATAATAACTAATCTGCTATATGTTTCAGAGTTTGAAATACATCTCTTCCCCAAAACTTTCAAGTCTATAAGATATAATTTAGTTTTCAATTATTATTCTTTGGGTCTATAAAGTTACCCATGAAAACGGAGTTCATACCAAAAGTTATTAGTAAATGAAGACTTTTAATATTCTCTCCTTTTATTCATATGTTAATACCTTATTCTCCATACAAAAGACCATTCCTACTCTATTGCGTAGTGACTTCAGGATTTTTTTTACTTCGACAGTATCCAAAATATTATATTGTTTCATTAACTGTTATTACGATTAATCCTTCTCGAAACTGTAACACACAATTTTACTAAAGGATCGGACGGGTGAATAAAAGATCGTGTGAATAATAGACCTCGAAAACCATCTGAATCTTTGGGAAAGAAATCGAACTCCCGGCATGGCAGTTTCTTTGCCCATTGCTGCAATTTTACCAGACAACGATGGTCTTCACTCATCATAAAAGCATAATAAAGCCAAATAAAAAGAAATACGATAAGAATCTTGTAGAAACATATTGAAAGTAATTTTCATCTATAGGCTTCTCCTCTAGTAGGTTAAACATGAATGATGACTAAAAAAACAAAAACAAATGAAAAAATAACACCAATTTTTCTGCATGCAGGTGATTCATGAGGAACACTCTCTCTCTCTCTCTCTCTCTCTCTCTCTCTCTCTCTCTCTCTCTCTCTCTCTCTCTCTCTCTCTCTCTCCTTTCACCACATGATTTACTATCGATATTGCACAGGAATGTAAACAAGCGGAGAATAAAATTCTCATTTCACATAAGAATATCTCAGAAGATATCGCTAACGAGACAACTTTTCCATGAATTCAATAAAGAACGTGAACGGGTGTTTGTTTATTCATCTTCATATATAGGACGACAATCAAGTAAGTGTCTTTTATTGCAGCCAATTCTATTGGGTCATTGAGATTTATTTTTCTAAATAATTATGGAAATTTGTTTTTTAGATATATATTAAAAGAAGTTTATGAATCTGCTTCGAAACATTTCTATAACAGTGATATTCAGGTATCTTCAGATTATTTTCTGACTTTATGTTGTGGGTTTCTATGCTACCTGCCATAAAGCGGGCTCTATGACATAGGGTAGCGTACAGAAAAAATAGGAGTTTGCAGATGGAAAAAAAAGAAAAAGATAAAAAAAAAACCACCAAGTGGGTAGGGAAGGGTATTGAGAATGATGGTGAGATGGATACAACCAAATGAAAGTGTGTAGTGCCTTTGCCTTGAACCGTCATACCTGGTCGAAAAGAATGAGGGTTGGAAAGCTTGTAAAATTTCGTATACATTTGTGTCCATCCGGATGAGATCCAAGGTAGTGTTAAGTAATTTCTATCTGCTATTATTCTATGATCGGATTACTTATGATGAGGTGAACTCAAGATATGTAAAAATCTGTTATATTAGAAATAGACAAGACGTCTCAAGAGAATATTATAGGAGAGAGAGAGAGAGAGAGAGAGAGAGAGAGAGAGAGAGAGAGAGAGAGAGAGAGAGAGAGAGAGAGAGAGATGTGATTCTTTAAATTTCTACTGGAAACAAAATGTTGGGTTTGAAAGAGATTTTTCTCATGTCAACTTCTTCCATAGAAAAGAAAATCCGGTCTTTTGGAAATAGAATTGGAATAATCGAGGCTGACTAACTTTCCTGCAACTTCAGGAAAATGTATATTTTTTTTTTCTCGAGGGCAGGAAAATATGGAAGAACCGATGTTATTGACAACTGCAGTGACCCCAACTGAGAAAAGAAAAAAGATGAATGAGAAAGAGTTTGTCGTGTAATACCCGTGTAAGAAATAACACAGTTATCCTCATCGGATTCCAATTAACCTGAATACGAAAACACGTTGAATGTAACACATGTTCATCTCGACTCCATTTTCATTACCATTATTATATTGATGATTTTCATGCGAATGCCGGCATAGAAAACTCGTCTACAAAAGATGTGGCAACCATTTTTTATTGTAGATGGGAAAAATGCAAAAGCAAACGGTTGTTTGGATTGATGGTCAGCGTTCTTACCACTCATCCACCCAATGCTTCGCGTAAATGGATTTTAATCCAATTGATCAAATAAAACCACGGACATACGAAACTGAAGAAGTTATTGGTTGCATTATTGGTAATGATGCAATTGCTTTACTTGTAATTGTTGCTGGAACACTAGTAAAAAGGACACGCGCTATATAAGAAAATAAGGAATTGAATGTCTCGACACATGGAGAACATTTTAAACTTTATGAAGATGATACAGTGAAAGTTTATGTCACTCACAGAAAATGGAATCCCTTAGCTAAAAAAGGCGACGGTTTCGTGACGGTATATTTTAATGTGTTCCGGATGGAATTTAGTTGTATACTTTTCATGCACTAATACTTGATAATAAAACATTACTATTGATATACTGTTTGAAAAACAAGTTGGATGAAGAGACGTATAACCCAAGGTGTTTCCTCAAACCATGTTTATTTTGAAAGGGCACTAATGAAGAGTATTCAAAAAAATTTCACAGAAGTTAGTATCTATGGTTGTTACTTCCATTTTTCAGTGTCTTTGGAGAAAAATTTAATTGCAACTCTTTTCTAAGAGAACTACTTAAAAGGTTTTCCATTTGCGTTCCCACAAAATGTGTGTTCTTTGTTCAATAACTTCATTCCGACTCGAGATGCTGAGACTCATGAAGCGTTAGGTGAGTTTTTAGTTTACTTCGAAGCTACATAGCTTGGAATGACCAGAAAGCCAGAAGAAGAAGAATAAATTTTGGTATGGATATGTGTTCAGATTACAGAAGAATGCAAGGGAAAAAAAATCCTTAGATGGATGTAACAATGATTTTAGTTAACCGGTTTTGGTGAAACATCCGACTATCCCTAAATTACATAAACAAATTTGAGAGGAGCAAGCGGGCAAAATTATTTTATTACAGAAGAGAAGTAAGGGAATTAAAATTTCCAGAAACAGCAATACTTACGTCCCAGTAAACGAGCGTTTGAAAATATTTGTACGCAATTAAAGCAAAGATAAAGACTTATATTTCCTAAACTCAGTTGCAAATAATTTATAAAACTAATTGAATTGCTTTTCTTTATACTTCAATCGAAATATTAATGTTTTATATTTTTTCTTGTTTGAGATTTATCTATTTTGTATTAAGCATTTCCTTTGTATTATCAAAATGAAATAGATTAACGAAGGACACTATCCTTACCATCTTTATTTTTTATGATAATTTTTGTCGGGAGTTTCGAACTGATCATTCGAAATCCCCGCCACTTAACTCCACAAAGGTTGTGTTAAATTAGGGTAAGACTGAAAGATCTCGCGGGCGTTTCTACGAATGAGTGCTGTCCAATACGTGACGGTATTGTGGCGTAAATTTCAACCGCCTGGTGGGGAAGGAGTGGGTGTCAGAGAAACAAGGTTTTTATTATTTACAAACCACGAAAATGATATTGTATTGTTATACCACGGCAAAAATATCGATGTATATGTTTAGAGCCAAGGACTCTCTAGGTTGTTGGATTATGGCAAATTATGGCCTTCAGCCGAAGTATTAAGTTTACCCTTTGATCTGACGTAAAACTTTGACTGTTTTTCTGTCTTGTGGTCGATAAAGAAACTTTATCAAACCCCTTATTGAATAAATAACGTAAGAGTTCCCGCGCCTCTCACAAGGACACTTTAGTTAGCGCGGGAGACTGTAGTTTTCCTCGGAGCTGTCTAGCACGACGCTCGTTCATTCCTGCCTAAAGATCCAACCAAGTAAGTGCCACTATGTGTTAGTCTCTCCGTCTCCGGCTCCTATCTACCGCGAAACCAGGTCGGTTACTTTGCGAGTCTGTATATGTACATTTGTATAGCTCTGTAAAATTGTCATCCCTGGGATTGGGGATTAGTTTTATGCCTCAAATAATGCCTGTAGGCCTTGATATGTGATATACCATAAATTTGTTATTATATTTTCGAAACTTATTTAGTCCAACGTGGACTCTGTGTTTCATGAGCACATGTTGCAAACCCCCTAAGGGTGACAGATCTAACTTTCAATTTGCTTGAAGTGTTATTTTGTGTGTTTTTTCTTTATCAAATTATTATTTTTGTAATAAACTTAAAATTGTGATCATATTTTATTGAATCCTGAATAGTTTTGGAAAGCAAACATCTTCAAGGTCTTGTCATCGGCCCATTCCATTGGGCCTAGAATCATTAATTTCAATAAGTCGGAGAAAAATTCACGACCATTTTAATTATCTTGTAAAGTGTGTTTTTTATATAATTTAATTGTTTCCAACGAATTGTTGTTATACTAAATGTCAGTTCAACCATTTTTATTTATCAAGTTTGCTTCCAACCAGTTGTCTTTCGATGAGCTGTTTGCATACCTCTATGTCACCCACACGTCTGCACCCCAACCATCAGCCTCAACATCCACTGAGTGCTGCCTTTTCCGCTCAGTTATGCTAATTCCACTCTAGTTTTGAGTCTGCTGTTTAAAAAAGATGCTGCCAGATGTCAATGGTAAACAGTAGTTTACATGGCCATCATCTATGGTGGTGGCCTCCCAATTAACTACTTTCTAATTTTTTTTTCATTATTTCAGATCTAAGGAGTGATAACCGGTATATACTAATGCTTGCAATTCCATATTGATCCATTCTTCTGTCATTCAAAGCTAATTTTAACTGGTTTTAAGAAGCCAATAATGTTGAACCGTGAGACCATCCCTAGGAATGGCGGTGTATATAAGAACTGAGTAATCTGCTTCTTATAAGCTCTGCTATGAATGTGGATACCATGAGATTCAGGTAATAAAAGTTTGTGGTTCACATAAAAACTTCTATTTATGTTCAATCTACCGAAATCCAGACATGAATGATTCTATATTTGAATGTCTTCTTACCATTATGGCTAAGATTCAAGAAGAATAGGGAGAGACCTCCTATGTCTTTGTTGGTGATTACAATGCTCATCATACGGAGTAGTTAGGTTCTATTTCTCCTACCGATCACCAAGGCTTAAGAGCTTAAAGCCCCTATTACACGTATCCGGTTTCCTATGGCCAACCTGGCCCACGGCCCCGTAGGAAAATTCTGCCTTACGGCTAGAGCTATTACACGTATTTGAACGGCCGGAGGCAAGTGGGTCAGTGTGGCACTCTTTGTGGTGGAGGAGTGACGTGTCTTATCTCGACGACATTCTCGTTCCTATATCTCTAGCGTGCTACTTGAAGGTGAAAACAAGGAAAAGGAAGATTTGGTTCAAACAATAGCTGCGTAAACGACAAAAATACTCTCATGTTAACTTAATGAAGGAACTTCCACTAGAAAAAGATGACTGGTTTTAACTACATGCGAATGGATCACGACACATATTTGGAACTCTTAAGTCAGGTATCACCTTTAATAGAAAAAAAGGACACTTGCATGAGAGAAGCAAATAGTCAACATGAGCATCCTTCAGTGAAGTTCAGCCACTCAGACTGATGTCATACCATATGGTGAGCAATTACACGCTACGTCCTCTACGGGCCAACCAAGGGAAAGGCCCGTGCCAACAACAAGTGTTGGCTATAATACTCCAACAACAAAAACAACAAGCTACGTCCTCAGTAGTGACCTACGACGGCCGTACGGCCAACTTTAGTACTGGCGAAAGTCCATATGTCTGGCCGTGGATGAGCTTTCATATGGCCAATTTGCTATCACACACTCCGGTTTGAACATATGCTAGCGTCGCGACCGACGGCGCCGTAGGAAACCGGATAAGTGTAATAGGGGCTTTAGACTTTGCCTCTGAATCAAACTGTTAGAATTTCATAAGTGAAGCTACTCAGGAATGGTAACTGCTTGGACCTCGTATACACTGACTCCCCTGTCGTTATAACAAGTAAGGTTGGTTCTCCTCTTGGGACACCTGATCATACCTTGATTTCATCAGTAGTGAAGATTGAGCAGCCTGACCCTGAGGTATCATAATCATGTAAGATTTATATGAAATCTGAAGCAGACTGGAATGGGATTTTGCATGATCCTTTGGGCCTAAATTGGTCAAAATTGTATATTAGTGTATATCCTGTTGTCCCTTCAAATGAGAATTAATAGGCATATCATTTCTCGTGTGCTAAGGTACTAAGTGAAGGAGAAACCATGGTTCGATGATGATTGAAAGCGTGTATATTTAGAAAAGCATTACGCCTATCCTTTTTAGATTGGTAAGAGATCTGATTTGACCTGGAATAACTATACTCAGCTTAGAGCTTTCATCAGAGAGTTTATGCTTCAACTGAAAACGAATCTAATCTAACCATAAAAGAAACCCTTTCAGGTACAACCCAGGAACATAAGTGGTGGACTACCCTTAAATCTGCACTCTTTGGTGTAGATGCAACATTTTCTTTTTTTACTTAAACCAGATGGCTCGGTCACTCACTGTTCAAAGGAAAAAGCAGCCTTTTTGGTTGATGAGTTTGACAGTAAACAATATATTGAGAAATTCGAACTTCCACAATCTTGATTTCCTAAGGCTCAAGTAACTAATTTAGCTTTTCAATCTCGGGAAATTAAAGCTCTGTTGATGGACCTTAATGTTTATAGGTGTGTAGACCAAAAATGGTAGTCTACCTTGTTTTTTTAAAAAGACGGCAGATTTCTTAGCTCAAAAGTTATCTGTTATTTTTCACAAGTGAGCAAGAAGAGGAACTTTTAGCACTTGCTGGAGAATTGGAAATGTTACTCCACTATGTAAATGTGTTTATGGTAGCTCATGTCCAACTGATTACCACCCATTTTCCATAAACCCACATCATCTAAAGTCTTTGAACGTCATCTGACAAAACGCCTTAAAACGTTTCCTGAAGGTAATCGTCTTTTCCCTAGTTTGCAGTTTTGTTTTCGTAAATTTCTTGAAGCATGTGACGTCCTTCTTATAATCTCCTATGCCCTATACAAATCCCTTGACTGTGGTCAGGAGTTCGAATGATTTGGTCGTCATTTTAGTGCTGCCTTTGTCTGTGTTATTCATAAGGCTTTTGTTTTCAAACTCAAAAGGTTGGGGGTGAGTGGGTCGTTTCATAGCATTATTATTTAATGTTTAAGCAATAGATCTCAAAGAGTTGTTGATGGGTACCCTAGTGAGTATAGGAATGGGATAATTGGTTTTACAAAGGGTATTGTTCTTGGCTCATTGCTTTTCATACTATATACACATGACACGTGGTTTAGCCTAGAAAACAATCTTGTTGTATATGCAGTTGAAGCTACTCTCTTTGCACCAATTTCATCTAATGTATGTATATCTGGGGCTGCAGAATCCCCTAATAGAGGTCTAGCTAAATTTAGTGCAAGGGGAAAATTATAGGGTATGAAATTGAATCCTATCAAATCTCAGAGTATGATACTAAGTAGGTCAAAGAAAGTGGCTCCTCTAGATCCGGGTCTTTGCATTTATAATTGTATCTTTAACTTTGTATGACTTTAAAAATTTTAGGTGTGTTTCTTGACAGCGAATTTACTTTTTAGAAAGCATTAGGACTTTGTCTTCTTAAATTTCACAAAAAAAATGGCTCTAAGAAAATATTTCAAGAATTTAGTTGATCAATCTATTCTGAAGAAGCGTTTTAATTCTTTCATTCTCCATGGTTTCGGGTATTGTTCTCCTGTCTGGTATTCAGCTTCTGATTCTCATCTCAATTTGTTGGACAAGAACTTACGGTCTATGAAATTTCTTATTAGTGATCTAGATAATAATCTTCCGCACTGTTGTTCTTAATAGTTTATTATGTATATGGCATAAGATTTTTCATAATTCTGACTATCCTTTACATTCAGATATTCCTGGACTCTTCCATCTTGTTCGTAATACTAGGCATGCAGTTAACTTTAATAGTCAGGCATTCTCCATCATGAGGCTCAATACTACACAGTACTCAAGAAGTTTTTTTCCAGCTGTGAACAAGTTGTGGAATGATCTTCCTAATCGGGTAGTTTAATCTGTAGAACTTCAAAAGTTCAAACTTAAAGCAAATGTTTTTATGTTGAACAGGCTGACATAAGTCTTCTTATAATCTATGTGTTAATTATCTTTTTTAATGTTGTTAATTTTCTAAGACATTTCATGCTAATTTTTCATTACTTCTTATATCGATAATTCATTTCCTTATTTCCTATCCTCACTGGGCAATTTTTTCCATGATGGAGCCCTTGAGCTTATAGCTTCTTGCTTTTTCAAGTAGGGTTGTAGCTTGGCTTTTAATAATAATAATAATAATAATAATAATAATAATAATAATAATAATAATAATAATAATAATAATAATAATAATGTTGTTTTTCTTCTGGTGGATGCTAATGGATCTGCTATTCCCACATATGGTTACGATATAATAATCCTTGCATTTATCGGTGGGCAGTATTTGTGGGATTTCCTCATCACCCCATTCCTTTTTTGTCATCGGTATAGATTTCCAATACAATTACCACCTCCTGGTTAACATCACATGTAAATACCAGGTATAACCAGTCCACACCTTTATCATATGCTTCTCTTGACTTCCCCCTCCATAGAAGTATGAAAATGTATGCATATGTCCACTTCCTCACTTTATATCCTGGTAGCTTCCTCCCAAAACTATTCCCCATAGTACGATTCACTCTACTGTATGTACTTTAGTTATTATCATATCAAGACAAAGTGCTCAACAGTGTTTGGAACCTTCAGACGTTTGACACCATACCTTTTCCCAGCTGCTAAACACACATTTGCCATATTGGAAGTAACTGGGCTACGGGTTTTGTCTAAGGCGACAACCACACGGTTGTCACCACTTCACAATGTTATACCTTTATGGGGGTTACAGGCCTCTTAGCATACGTACAACATCAGCCCACTACCATTGTCGTCTCAGTACAGAAGACCTAGGTCTGAGACTGATGATGTCACAACCAGCGCCTTTGTGTAAATTTCTCATGCTATTATATCCAACTTCATTTGTTTCATATTCCTCATACACTCTCCTTCTAACACTAGGAATGGATTCGTGCAAATGGCATGAATATTTCTAAAACCTCTGTTATAGCTATTATTATTGTTCTAAACATTTATGAAAATTGAAAAATTTATTCTGTACTTGAACTTGTGCATAACATTATTTTTGTTTCACATTTTTCTTATCACACCAAAATAATAATGCTAATTTGTTAAGACTCTTAGGCACACAAACATTACTGATAGAATTATCAACCAATTATCAAAACTGTTTCTAGTGTCATTATCATTTCCTGTTTGAAAATTTAATTCATTTCGATCACAGACGTCATCATTCATTTTTTTGTGGATTCCTAAAAGAAGTGGTGCTTTCTTTGACATGTGCATTGATTGATTACAAAATATTTTTCTGAAAGGCATCCCTCGTCTGATGTGAAGCCCATATATTGTCTGTAAGTAAAGATTAATTTAAACTTAAAATGTTGTGTCCAGTAATCATAAAACATTTTTCAAAAAACCTTGCATATGCTACTGTACCATGGTTTGGCATGAAAACTTTCTTATGGATGGCTTTTATACATCAGGGAATACAGACACCCAGTGTGCACTTCAACCTGCAAAACTACAATAATAGGTTTTCTTCAAAAGTATATAAAAAATAAAACATTCCTCATCCAAATTTCTTAATACTATTAACCCATCAAACAAAACAAAAATATTCTGAAATGTAAAGAAAAAGAATTATTACTTATATTTGCCTTTGAATGATTAAAATAACTCTGTCACAATATAGACCAAACAAGATATAATACCTGGGTAATAATTTTAAATTTTCTGTTGCGTATAAAAATTTATTATAAGCTATAGGTGTAAAATTAGCTTACATCCTACTGCTTCCAGGGCAACATTGTTGTTAATGGCGCTATATGCTAAGTGAAGTAGCGAAACATGTTTAGTTTTTGGTATTCACCAAAAATATTCAAGCACACCAAGCTAGGAGTACTGGTGATCATACATAAACAGATTAGTAATGCATCAATATTCTACAAAAAAAATTTTATTCTATTGCTGAAATAAACAAACTATGCAAAACTATTACCTTGTTTGAAATCCAATATTCAAAGACAATAAAAGTTATATGAGGAACATCGCCAGGAACTAAAGCTCACACAGCAGCAGAAAAGACACTGAGTTAGTGATGGTTTCCTTGAATCAAACACCTCTAGCTGTTATGTTACCGTCATCATGCAGCTGGAATGTCCAAGCTTTCTATATTAAGACAGCAATGCCAATACACCGTCCAAAAGAACACCAACATCAACACCTACCTTAACAGTGATACAGTGTTTCCAACCAATGACCTCCTGAAAGTGTATTATCAGGTGCCCATCAACCCAGAAAATGATCTCCAAGACCTCTATTATCACCTCTTAAGCGTAAATACTTTAAATTACTCCTTCGTAATGCAGGGGCCACATTTAAGTAACTAGTCGATGGTATCTTAAGGAGCCTCTGTAATCAGGTACGACAAGTAAGATTTTGGTGACAGATGTGACCTTGCTCGGTCATTACATTGCTCATGAGGGCGTTCACCCCTCCCTGAGAAGGTATCAGCAATGCAGGAGTTCTCTAAACACTCGAATATAAAAGCACTTCAAGAGACCTTGGGCACAATGACCTTTTAGCACTGGTTCCTGCCAGCCATCGGCGCCTCTTATGTTCCCATAAACACCTCCCTCATGTGAAAGAAGTCTCCAGAAAAAAAGACATATTGTTTGTTCATCCAATACTTCCCTAACAAAAATAATCCACTTATCAACATCATTTCCAGAGACATGTGGGCTGCTGCCCTTCTGTGAATGGATTACAAGTCATTAACAGAAGCTCAATGAAAGTGTCATAACTAATAAAGCAGCAGGGCATCTTGCAATTTCCTCCATTGGGAACACATCGTGATTGAAAGGCAACATCACTATATGAAGTTACTTCAGTATTTTGTAGTATCTCCGGTTGGGTACCGGCCTATATGCACTGACTGATGTTTCACATGATGCATGGACTCCTCCTATTCCGTGCAACAATATACTGCACAGCTACTGATGATGAAATTCATACAGCATGGCATTAAAAAAAGATGACAAGGATGTGATCTACGCTTCTGCTTCATATCAAACTTCAAAGGTGCATCGACATATGAATTTGGGTTTGAGTACTTTTCATCAACATGAGCATAATTTTCCCTGCATTCACAATGATATTGTTGTTCCACTGACTACATCCCAAGGCCACAGTTACCTTTTCACAATCACCGATTATTCTAGTTTGCCTTAAACTATCCCCATGAAAGATGCTACATCCAATTCATGTACTTCTGCATTACTTTTCAGATCAGTAGTAAGATTTGGTAACTGATTGAATAATATTTTGAAACAGGCATACCTCCACCTCTGTTTTATAAACAACAATAAAGTAACTTTTTGGTGTCACCCTACATCAGGTACTACTTAAAAACACGCAGCCATCAGAACGGTGGAACTTTTCTACTGTATCCACAGAGAAGTATTGATGCACCGTTGCATCAACTCCAGGTGGTTTCCACAACGTCATTTGGTCCTCCTTGGATTAAGAGCCATTTCCAAAAAAACCTTGTATGGCTAAGTAGCAAAAATGGCATTTGGAGACCAGTTAGTTTTCCCTGTGGAATATTTTTCCTCCACTCCTTCTCCGATGATCTACAGGAACTACATCATGTCATGTTGAAATTTAAATCAGGCCATCAGACTTACAAACACCCAGCAAAGCTCTACATGTTAAAAAAAGGCATACTGTAACACCTATTTATATGTTCATCAACGTTTGCTAGTCACAGGTTATACCCCATATACTTGCCGGTCCTTTTGTCCATCATACTCCAGAAGCTTTCCCCTCAAAATTCGTGAAAAAGAAGATTGAATCACCAATGACTGCCTAGAACCTGTGTATCTCCTTCAACATGTCTACAAACAGTACAGCTCCAATAGGCTGGTAGCACTCTTTCACATTAAACTCTTGCTCGGGGTATGGGTCTGGTGATGTATGTGAAACAAGAAAAATCTATGCAATTAACCAAACAACAAAAACCTTTGAAGGTAACACCCTAATCTGGACTTTGTACAACTATATCAGTCTTAATGACTATTTTAATTGTAATGACGTTCAAGTTGCAAGTAATGATTAGCCTAACAACATTTTCTGTTGAATCTACATATGACATTGCAATCCCTATATGGCCATTTTAGGGACATATACAGTAAATACTTGCGTTATATTATAGGAAGTTTGTTGTTCAAGCGCTTGCAATTCCTTCGTGTTTCTAGTATGCAGGTTCCTAAGACTTAAAAGACTTGAAATTTCTAGTCACATTTCCATTATTTTAAACTTATTTTATTTATTACGACAATTTCTTCTACCTCAACGTATCTCTTTTTTTATTTCTCTTTACCTATTCCTATTTCTTCTCTCTCTATATACATATATTCAGCTCCTTAGTTCCTTCTTTACATCCTCCACTCCTCCTTTATCCATCTACGTTTTAAATGTTTAAAGGCCGTTCATGAATGGCAAGGGCAATGGAGAGTGACATTGACCTAGAGAACAGATCAATGCCCTAGACACTAACCATGTATACATATGATCAGCGCCCAACCCAACTCGCCACCCAAGCTAGGACCATGGAGGGCCATGCAATAGCTGCTGATGACTCAAGATACACCTATTGGCTTCCCTAGACCCACCATCCCTAGCTCACAAGGATGATGAGGTTGCAGCAACCAAATCCCAGTCTCTCGTTCACAAGTGAGGGACGTAACCACATCGGCCACCGCAACCCCTACTATTTTGCCCCAAAAACCTCGAAGTTATAAACTGAGATAGTATCATTTAACTAATCGTCTTCATTCACTTGGAATAATACTCTGGACTCCAAGCCTTGATATTTAAAATCAAGCTCTCTTTATTTAGGATTAAACTATATATATATATATATATATATATATATATATATATATATATATATATATATATATATATATATATATGATATGATTTATTGCAAAACAAAATAAAAAAATTTTTATGAGCAGCTTATTTTGTAAAAAAATCTATTTGAAAATGTCTGCTTTTCTTTCCTTAAGATTGAGGGAACATTGCTTCTCTGTAAATAAAAGTCTGAATAAAACAAAATGTCAAAAATTAAAAGTTATTCAGGTCTCGAAGACTTAATATAAGAAAAGATTATATTTTTTTTATTTAACATTACCGAAAAATAATTTGATCCATATCTTTTTTGTTTTATTGTTTATCTTTTGCGTTTTTAACGGGAAAAAAGTGAAGCTCTGAAGAGTGGAAACACTTCGACACCTTGAATCTTTATAAGAGAGAGAGAGAGAGAGAGAGAGAGAGAGAGAGAGAGAGAGAGAGAGAGAGAGAGAGAGAGAGAGAGAGAGAGAGAGAGAGAGAGAGAGAGAGAGAGAGAGAGAGAGAGAGAGAGAGAGAGAGAGAGAGAGAGAGAATATATTTTTCTAAAAGAAGGCAGTGAGAAAATGACCACAAATGCGGAAGACAAGTCGTTATAATTTCGCCATGGAACTGACCATACAAGAGAGAGAGAGAGAGAGAGAGAGAGAGAGAGAGAGAGAGAGAGAGAGAGAGAGAGAGAAAATAATTAATGATAAAAAATAAATGAACTAGAACATTTACCCAAAGAATAAACGTTTTAACAAAAATATTTCTTGGATCAGGAAATTTAATGAAAAATAATGAATTAAACAGGATGTCGCGTTCACTTACCATACAATTCCTATAATTTAAGGTTTCTCTCTCTCTCTCTCTCTCTCTCTCTCTCTCTCTCTCTCTCTCTCTCTCTCTCTCTCTCTCTCTCTCTCTCTCTCTCTCTCTCTTTCCACTACCTCCTTGTAACTCAAAGATCTTGCTCCGTAATTTAACGGAATGTCCCAAGAATGTTATACTTTTTACAGGCTGTGGTATTCTTCATATCTTCATATGTTTTTCATCTTCTTGATTAAATATATCTACGCCATTTGTTTATCAAAATACAGTTGTTGGTAGTTGTCTCTTATTTCTTTTTCTTCCTTTCTCTTCCTCAATTGGAGTTTTTTACAATATTATTTGTAATTAACTTGAGTCTCTACACACCGCCATTTTACATCATATACAATATGCTCATGTTAATAATTATCAAAGGTATTTGTAGAATGTACATTTTTTAATCGGATTTCGAGTAAAGGTTTTGTTCCTTTAATAAAGAAACACCAGAGTATCTCCTGAACAATAACCATTAAATCTTAATGAAATCCCCACAGCAATTGTTGCCACTTTTAATAAACTAGAAGGAGTTTGACAAAAAATACTGAATTCATTTCGATGGTTCTGGAGTACGAATTTCAATCTGACTTGATGTTTTGGAGTGTCTAAATTTTCAACTTTGGTTTGAAACCATTATGGAAGATCCAAGTCAATCCTTCGGTGGATAAGAATATTTGAATTCAATTTAGAACTATTATAAAAGTAGAATTTTATATGATTTTTAGTGGGTTAAAATGGTACAATTTCGTTGGACAGATTTGACAAAGGGAGGGATTTTAATTGACGATTTGAGAAATCTATACAGATGAAATAGATTTGATTTATTTCCAAAATAGTAAACTGTTTTCGATGCTTTGGTGGATATATATATATATATATATATATATATATATATATATATATATATATATATATATATATATATATATATATATATATATATATATATATATATACATATATATATATCATTTTTTATGTCGATATAACTTGCTGAATTTGATTTGAAAATCTTAATAAGGTTTAATTCAATTTGATATATGGTGGATTCCAACTCTTGAATAGGATTTAGAAACCCTTTTTTTTTAAGTTAGATTAATCAATAAATTTTTTAAGATTCTAAAATGTTGGAACTGTAGTAGACTCAATATGAGTGAATGAATGAACCCAATTTAAAAAAAAAAAAAAAGGGTTTTAAAGGATGGAGTTAAAAATCACATCTTATATATAACATCATATCTATTGAAAATTGTTTTCGATAGGTAAATAACTGATAGTGTTACCGAAATGCAGAAGTTCTCAGAATCAAAACTAAAACCTTATCTAATGAATACTGCCAATAAGGTACAGGTGCCCAGAGCGGATTTCTTTTTATTTCTTAAAATACTCAAAAGTCCTTTTTAAGAAGAAAGGTTATGTCTTCTACTTCCTTACATCTTATCAACGTAGCTCTATTACAGTTACAGCTACTCGAGTGAAAGTTTTCCATCTATTTTGATTAGATGCACCTTCACTCGACCCTTGGGACTTACCATCCAATGCCAACACTCAAACAATGTCATATCTGTGATATTAAGAGAAAAATTGTTGATGTTTCGGAAAACGGCGTTCATTAACCCTCGCCAATAGAATCTAATAATGAACAATGTTTTCACAGGCTGAAAGTAGACTAGTAAGTTATTATTCCTAGCGAGCAATATACTTGCTAGGTATCATCGCCTACATTTTTATAAAGTAGCTTTCCCAAATTTCTGAGATTCAGTGAAGGAACACGTTAAGGGGACCGGCCGGCTAATGACGTTTTTTAAGGACAAGGCATTGACATTCATACCACTTGATAATGTAACTTAGCACATCTCAAAAAATACATAGGATTTCTGCTTCTGACCTTCGGTTTTGCGACGCCAGGCTGATTTTCCAGCAAATGAGTGATTTGCAAATTCTCTCTCCTCCCTTGATAATTACTTTTAAGACCTGGGAATACTACCCTATATAGACCTGATGTATACCTCCTATTAAATTAATAATTTTTTTTCTTTCTAAATAGTAGATTTTTTTTTTGTGGATATGATTTTTTGCTTGTTTGCTATTGTAAAAAAATAAACCCAAAATCAGCGAAACAATTAAAAAAAAAAGTTATGAAACAAAAATTTTGAAATAAGTCATAATTTGATTATTTTATGATGTCTTATACCAAAGTTATATAATAAATTTCTATGCTATATCTTTAAAACTACGGGAGAAGATGAAATTTGAAGGTGAATATGTATAGGTTTGAGACACAAGCGTTCATGTTTGTTCTTTGTATATTTACAAAGACAATATTAATAATTTTGGATTAATATTAATTTTATGGTCCATTATTGTATATTATTAAACCAAAACAAAGTTATTTATCATAATCTAATAATGAATAAAGATCGCTTTGCTCAATATCTGGCTTCTTTAGGTGAGAGGGTCACTACTTCATCAAATCTTTCCTTCACTAACTCCGCCAGTTTCGCTGATATTACCCACTTATTACCTTTTTTCTCCCTTATGTTAGCTAGATTTTGAAATTATCTTTTCCTCTTTAGCGTGACGAAATTCTTGCCGAAACTAAGAAAAAGAGACGTGAAAATTAGTGAATGACAGAGGTCAAACACAAAAGTGTAATCTATGAGGTTTGTGCTCAGACTGAAGGCCAAAGGGTTTAATTATCGTATAATACATTGTCATGCAAAGATATGCAGCTTTTTCTTGAAGTGAACAATATTTTTGTTTTATTGAGTTACTTTAACTAATTACCCTAAAACTATGAAAGTAAAAACAATTTTGACAACATATTTTCCATACTCCTCCTCCATTACCCTCCAAGGCTTAGTGAAATTTTTCAAGAGTGTGTTTTTCTATACCCCTATATATGATTTTCCAGCTGGGCCCCTAAGAGTCACTAATTTGTGTCAATTGGCGAAAAAATATAAAATATATTTTATTACTATAATATGCTTCCAGAAAAGGATGGTATTAGATAAGCATGAAAGGAAAATATGACTATAAACTTTAATTGTTTTCATATCGATTTACATGAAAAATTCTTCCTATAAAGATTTACTAAGCAGTCATTATTGAGTAATTTATTAAATGAAAAAGTATAATTATTTAAACCATGTATACATGTGTGTGTATACTCTAATGTGGTGAAAGGGTTGGCCTACGCTATAATCAACAAAGCTAACAAGTCAGGATGTGCAATACTACTTCCCTTTGCTGTGAGCAGGCAGCCGAAAATTACACACTATCACCAATCCGCTGTGGCCAGTGGACTGAGGAAGACTGGTAACACCCCTGAAATGAATTAACATCTCTCAGGCCTTTCTACAACAGTGTACTAGAAGAATCTGTATTTGTTGTCTTAAATTATATCATATATATATATATATATATATATATATATATATATATATATATATATATATATATATATATATATATATATATATATATATACAGTATATATTAGAGTGGTCCATGAAAATTAATTCCTGAATTCCTTGGCACCCTGGCCTGATTCTGGTTCCATTTCGGTAGAAAACACTGTGTACAAAGTTTGAAGGCAATCAAATAATATTTAGGGGTGGCACAACAAGTTTAAAGATTTCCCCCTCGTAGCAGATGACTATATGTTGCATCATCATGTATCATCCACTCAGTTCTACGCTGATTACATTTGATTGCGTCATACATGAACTAATCTCATCTCTGAAAGGTGGCAAAGACATTGTACTAATATCTGTGTATCTTTATTTTCTTCAGATGGCAAAAAAAACGTGGTTTTTATCTCATTGAAGAAATGTCTACCAAAATTCTGGGGGCCAAGCTCCCTAGCAAGGAGCAAGTGTTAAGTGTATTTTTACATCACCATATGACATAAAACAAAGGCGTAAGTGAAAGTGCATCTATTGTAACAAGTGAAGTAGAAGCTTACTGGAAAAAGGCCAGGCTTCCTGTTCAAAGAAATGACAAAATTCAAGAAAAAGTAAAAAAATTGTTCAATCAGTGGAAAGTTTTGAAGAAAAACAAAGGGAGAAGAGGGAAACAAGAGGCAAATGGAAAAAAAATTCCAGGTAGCAATGAAAACCCTATTTGATGTGGTGCATGCCAATGCAATGTCTTTAATTCATATTCGAGAAGACAAAGAATTTTTAATAGCGCAACGAGAACCAGGGCGCCGCGGCTCATTGGTCTTGATGGACAAGAAACTAGCCAACATGGAAACAAGAACGCAACAGCGAGAAGAAGAACTGAAAAGGCGCAGACAAAAACATTTTGCCGAAGCCGAGGCAACTACAAGCCAAGTTAAGCTGGAAGGATCTTCTTTCTCAGCAGAGTCAGGTGAAGACTCGTCGACATCTGCGGATTCAGATAATGGACAAAAGAAAGCAACACCACAAACGAAGCGGTTTCGACCTAATAATGTCTGGACCCTAGAGCTTACAGGAGCCCTGGATCGGACAGGGACAACGGATCGCAATGCTCTGTTTGTGGTAGCTGAAACCGCCGAAAGTCTAGGACATGATCCTGGGGAGCTCAATATCAGACGCTCCAGCGCCATAGAGAAAAGCACCGTCAGCAAAAATGGACAGACCTGCACAACGCATTCAAAGCCGAAGGCAAAACATGCTTTGTGCATTGGGATAGCAAGTTATCGCCATCTCTCCTCTGTTCAGCAACATCCGTTGACCGCCTTCCAGTTTTGATAATGACTGTCTCCACTGGAGAAACACAACTTCTTGGTGTACCAAAACTGACACCAGGAACGTGTGAGAATCAAGCTGCAGCAGTTTATGAACTATTACAGGAATGGTGTTTGGATGAAAAGGTTGCAGGCATCTGCTTTGATACAACTGCATCAAACACGGGACGTCGATCAGGAGCGTGCATTCTTCTAGAACAGAGACTCTGTCGCACAGTCCCTAATTTGGCATGTCACAATCACGTTTACGAAATAATTCTTAGTGCAGTATTCTCTACATGCTCTGGAGCTTCCTCGGGTCCTGATGTCCAACTCTTTCGTCAGTTCCAAAAGAACTTGGGCTCCCTTGAAAAGTCCAACTATCAGACTGGAAAAGACTTGGAGGTCCTGCAGTGTGACAGGGATCACATCATGAAGTTTGCGGAATCCAAGTTGGTACAGGGCAATCACCGAGATGATTACCTGGAATTCTTGGAGTTAACGATTGTTTGCCTTGGAGGAAATCTTCCTAGTTTCAATTTCAAGAAACCCGGAGCTTTCCATCATGCCAGATGGATGGCAAAAGTCTTGTACTGTCTCAAGATTTGGATGTTCCAAGGACAACTCAAACATATTACCCAACGGGAGGAGTGCTGTGTTTGTGATGTGAGCATTTTCTCCATCCTGATTCATTGTGGAAGCCTGGTTTTCTGCCCCTGATGCTACAATTGCTCCTCGAACAGATTTGGAAATGCTGAAGAAACTACACTCTTACCACAATGACCGTGTTGGAAGAGCGGCCAAAGATAAACTGCAACGGCATCTGTCGTATGTGTCAGAGGAGCTTGTGGTACTGTCACTGTTCGATGAAGCTGTTTTAGCACCAACAAAGTGGGCCATAGTGTCGACCATGATCCCGGCAGAATCAGGTGAAAGCAACAAGGATGAGGACGAACACGAAGATCCCCCAAAGTGGGTCGAATTGAAAAGTTCCATGATTCCAACACTTGAATCTTTTGCAAATCGCAAGTCAATCCGTTTTCTGAAACACCTTGACATTAACAATTCAGACCCAGAAGACTGGGAAGAGAATGCATCATTCAAAGAAGGTCTGAAAAAAGTAAAAAATCTTCCAGTGATCAATGATATGGCTGAACGAGGGGTCAAACTCTTTGAGGAGTTCAACGGTCGACACACCACAAAAGAAGAGCAACTCCAGTTCCTTCTGGGTGTTGACTCGCAGCACCATAAGATGTTGCCCACATCGTCAAAGTCCTTACTAGCATCTGAACCACACTGAGTGCTTGACAAGCTTGATACCCCAGTCTATAAGCGGATAATACCCAGTGGTCTGACGAACCCTTGGGAGGAACCCGGCGCCTGCTAGATAGGGACCTTGAGCCACCCCTAAATATTATTTGATT